>NW_013667955.1:110235-113003 GCF_000517525.1 Limulus polyphemus | reverse complement strand
TTGACGTAAAGTGCAATCTATAGAACTTGATTGTATTTTATTTTCAACTATAAGTTATCAAGTCAATCTGGGTAAAGGCAATCACCCGTTGGCAAAAGTACAATCTATAGAACTTGATTGTATTTTATTTTCAACTATAAGTTATCAAGTCAATCTGGGTGAAGGCAATCACCTGCTGGCCAAAAGTACAATCTATAGAGCTTGAATGTATTTTATTTTTAAGAGATGAACTCATTAATAAGATTGTATTTTCTTCTTACAAACTATTACTAGACAGCTAGTTATGAAACAGTTCATAATTTAATAGTTTTGTGTTTTTTTTCATTCACTTCTCATGGCACTAATGTTTTGTTCATTAAATTACCAATATGTTTTTATACTGTTCGCTGCCAGTGAGGTCTGCATATTCAGTAATTTTAGGTTTTTGCCTTTTACAAGATTAATGTAAATAATTGAATAAAAACGTATATGAAACCATTCGTTCTTCTGTGTAAAGTACATAAGGTATTCCAGTACTAATGTAGGATTATTTGCAATATTAATGGCAGTTGTGTTTAAATGTTATTATTTAACTCTCAGTTTATTAGGAACCATGTAATAAATAAAGTCATGGACCCACAAGGAATTGGTGCGTAAAAACCGATGGGGCTCCTGTTGGCCCAATTGGCAAATTTATGGTTAAATAAGTTATTTTTGGTGTTGTTATAAACATGTTAAGTTTACTTGAGGAACATTGAACTAGCTGTACTAACAGATTTGATAAAGCTTAAAACTGTTGTACTCAGCTAATTGTTGCAGTTTTTGTTGTTGTTGTTACATGTAGTGAGTGTTTAGTATATGTATTATATATTATTTGTAAGGCAATTAGAATTCCAGTTGTGTAGTTATAATCTGATATTCAGAAACACATGCATGTAACAAATTAGCTAAGCCTAATGATAAACACGTGCAAGTTGTTATTTAAGATTCATAATATTAGTTCTTAATCTTACGTTTTAAAAGAATAGCTTTAGTCACGTGGGGTGTGGTTGCTGGATTTATCGTGTCACTTAATATGTATTGGCAAATGTGTATCATAGGACTGTCGTTATCTGTAAACATTTCCACCACCTTCGTTCTTAAAAAGAATTTGAGAAAGGTCAAGTGAAGATGCAAATGGTTTGCGTTGTTCTTTTTAATCAGATGATTACAGATCTTGAACAAAAAGAGATATACGAAATAAGTTGGTTTTCATTCTCTAACTCGTCACATATTTTACGCTTTTATAGGTTTTGTGCTTTAGCAGTTGATGCACGTAGCATCCTAATAATGGTATCCAAATGCTGAAAAACATGCATAATTAATTTTAAATCGGAAGGGTCATAGTGCTTTTCTCTTTAAACTGAACATTTTCAAAACATATATTCAATTGAAGTTTAGTGTTTTCATATCCTTCAAACTGAAAGCGAAATTAAGAAAATTTTCAACCTGGTGTTTGTACATTTATTATTCATGTATTATACGTTTATATATTTCGGACATTCGTATTCTCTTAGTATAACAATAAAATGATTTGTAATTCAATATTCATCTTTGTAAAAACCACAGTGAACTAATAAGGTTTCAATCAATTCGACAGAGTTTAACAAGTTGATATAATTAGTTTGTACAATCTACGTTTGAAGAAGTGAGCAGACAGAATATTGGGCAATAAAAAAATCTTTGGAGGCTGACAAAGCAAAGTTTTTTATATATATTATGGAAGACTATACACTTTAGTCAGTTAAAACGGTTTCTTTTTTTGGTGTTTTGTTTTTCCTCTAAGAAAGTTGACAAGACGTTAAAATCGTCAGCTCGCATTTATTAATTCCTTAACAAATAGACATATGTAAAATATTTTGATTTTACTTATTTTTCAAGGGCTCTGCTACTAAAATATTTTTAAATCTGCTATGCCTGTTTTTGACTTTTTGTTGGTGTAATTTTTATTTTCTTGAATAACTAAATCAATTTTATAGCGCGTGATCCATCAGAAAGTGGTGCCACCTATTGATCATCAGATATATTAAGTCGTCAAGAGATTAATGTCGCTTTTGAAAAAATCTGAACAGTTTGTACATCAAAACAAAACATTTATTAAATGAAATAGTCTCCATTCTTATCGATGATGCTTTTCCAGCTGAAAATCAGGTTAAAGAAATCACTTGACTTTGAAGCAAAAAACATGTCGATGTCCTCCTTAACACCTTCCACATTCACATTAAGATGGTGTTGCAGCGAACGAAAAAGATGATAATCTGATGGTGCCATATTTGGAGAATATGGTGGGTGGGGGAGAACTTCCCAACCCAACTCCATAATCTTGTGTTGCGCCATACGTGCTACATGTGGACGTGCATTGTCGTGGAGATGAAGAACACCTTTCCGATTGACGAGTGAAGAGCGTTTCTGATGAAGGGCTTGAGTTAAACGTTCCAGTTGCTGAATATATCCCTCTACATTGACAGTTCGCTGTAGATTGAGGAGTTCGAAATGAATTACTCCTTTGATGTTCCACCAAATGCAAAGCATCACTTTCTGCAGATGGTCCAGGTTTTAGGGTCAGAAATAGATTTTGTCTAGGACTGAGCCATTGTTTTAAGAGTTTAATATTTGCTTAGAGAATCCATTTTTCATCACCGGTGACAATTCTGTCCATTACGGGCCAGAAGAGACGAAGCAACGTTCACACGTTGGAAACGATGATCATGGGAGAGTTCATGAGGCACCCAAACACCTTCTTTATGGAG
>NW_013667955.1:103312-109250 GCF_000517525.1 Limulus polyphemus | reverse complement strand
ATGAAAGACATGCCATTTCAGGGCCATTTCACGAGTGTGTTGCCTTGAGTTAGACTCAACAAGCGTCTTCAGAGCATCAATATCAATTCCAATATGTTGGCCCCCGCTATCACAGTTTTTAAGGATAAAGTCACCTGATAAAATTTTGTTGAACCATCGTTGATACTTACGAAACGTTCAAAACATTTCTATAAACTTCTTTGGTACACTTTGTGGATACAGAGGCGTTGTTTCCCTTCTTGTATTCAAACAGCATTACATGCCGAATGTGTGTCTCGTCGTGTGCCATCACTATAAGGGATTAGAGTATAGTAAACTTTACACATTATACAGGCTACACTAACGTGATGTTGTTGATCTACGTTTTTTGGGGGATGGTTAATTAAAGTGTTCCAAAACGCGACATTAATTTCTTGACGACCTAATACATACACCACACAAATATTGACGTATGCAAGAATGTACTGCATTTTAGAATATTCTCGAGTAGCATTTTTTTAAAACTAAATATTATATTAAACAATGTAAAAATTATCTTGGTAAAATGTTATTGTCAGACAATTGAATTACGTATTTTTGCGAAATTGATATATTTAAATATTTCAACTGTTTGGGAACGTTCTGTCCAATTGTGATATTTCTTTTTTAATTACGTTTTCAGCTGCACTGCTACATAATTCGGATCGGGTTATATCGAAAAGATTAAATCTCATATTTAACCAGTTTATAACTTATTGTTATCAAAGTGTTATTATGTAAGTGGTATTTACTAAATGCAACTCTTTTTAACTTAATAAATCTTATACTATTTATCAAGGTAAAGCGTATTTTTTGCTTCAAAACATTTATGCTATAACAGTCATTACAGCTAATTAAGAGTTTAAAGTATTGAATATGCTTACATATTCTTAAGTGTTAAATTTCATCCTGGTATTTTTTGTTATAAATTTGGGTATTCACGAGTGACAAAAATTAATTACAATTAAATTTCAGATACGCAATGTTTCGTTGGTACCACCAATAATCACGTATACACCTGCTGTACCGTATAGCAATATAATTCAAAATTTAAAGTAATAAATAATGGTTTTTTAGACGTTGTAATAAGTAAGCATAGTTTAATAATCACCACATGTAGAAAATAAAAGAAAGGATATGACATGAATCCCGAGACTTGATAGCTCCAAATTACACTGCAATTAGTTTTTTCTTATACTTTAATTGCTTGTCGGAATCATAATAAAAGACAAAATATGGTTATTTGAAAAGTTAGAACAGAATACATGAACAGAGAGAAACTTTTATATACAAGCGTGAGGCAAGAGCGTTTAACTAAACCTATGATATTTACTGTATAACCTAGACTATTTTCATGTGCAGAGATTAAGAATGTAGGAGAACTCGAGCGGCATTTTTCATCATTTTATTTTATAGCTATATACGTATCCAAGTTGAATAATCAAAATCAAAAAGAATAAGATTATATATCACAAAGTTGAAAAGTATAGTAGGCTAAAAATTATTCAATGTGTGTTGATCGAATAAATTGCAAAGGAATGTCAGAATAAAAACAAATTAAGAAGTCCATTCCTTTATTTTTTTACTTGAGATATAATTGTAATGTAGATACATTTTTGGGTTTCAAGGCTTTCTGCTGTATTTTAACGACTTTCGGTTTTAGTTGCGTCTCAAGTTTCTTTGAACGTGTAATACATACTCGTGAACAAGGTAAATGAAAAGTTTGAATCGTAGTTTATTCTCCAGTAATGTAAACACAATTTCTAATACAAAGATATAAAAACATTTTCGTGCAGTTAGACCAAAAAAAGTAAAAGCAAAACATAAAACATGATGAAGTTTTTTTGCTTTTCAAATATCCTTCCGTGTTTCAGCAGTAAGTTTACAGACTTATAACGCTAAAATGCAAGATTAGATTCCTGATATGAACAGAGCACAGATAACCTATTGGGTAGCTTTACGCTACATTGATTACTACTGCAACCTTTTGCTGAATATCATGGTAAGGGGTATTGTAATGTTACTCTATTTTCTCCAGTGTTTTGGAATTTGTATTGACATACATACATACACACAAACGATAATGAGGTTGAATACATGAAATCTGATATCAAGGGTACCAGTTCAGAGCTTTATCTTCGAGAAACATATCAACGTGTGACATGGACAAAATAGTTTGAAATAATTTGTTTCTAGTTAAGCACGAGTATCGAAACCCAGTTTCTAGCGTTGTAAGTCCGCAAACATACCACTGTGCCACTGGGGGGTCGTGTGAAAGAGACAAACAAACAAGTAAAGGAAGTTTGGACAAAAGTGATAAAATTCTAGTGAAGCGTCTTTTGAAAATTAAGAACTCCTTACCTTCGTAAGAGTTGTATCTAAAACTTTATATATTGTTACTACATGAACTTAAAAAAAAACAAAACAGCCGCTTATGTGTTCCACTTTTACCCAGTTCGTTGTTTCTCATGCTAAATATATGATTTAAACAAATGTGTATAAAACTATATAGAACATAGAGATTTTTTATACAGTAATAACTAGTTGTCAATACAGTTTACATACAACGGAATATCAACCGAATTTTAAAAGCAAACGCTTTGTTGGATTCACAAAATAAGAAAGTTCATTAGTTTAAAACTTTCTAGCTGTTCCTTGCTATTTATGAAGAAACAAGCTGAGGTACCCGTTCTTTGTCCGGGTTATGAACTTAATAAAATGTGAGGGTTGGGTGGATGCTATGATAAATAACACAAAAATACTAACTTTCACACAATTTATTTAGAACATAACATAATATTACAGTATTCATTATTAGCCAATCAAATTTTTAAGAACTCAATTAGTACACACTTGAAACACTGTGCGATGGCGAGGAAGAGATAGCAGCCAAAATGGTGGCGGTAGGGGTGCTTTCTCTTACCTCTTAATGTCCTCCTTCCACAGTGTTTCACTTGATGGTCATTGGCCACAGAAGTGTCTTACGGAACGAAGTTAAAAGGTCACTGGTCAAAGTAGGAAGTGGGTATAACTCAAGAAACGGCTCTTCATATCAGCCTTATGGTGGCCGTTAGAGTAAAAACTTCAGTTGAGATTAAGTTGTATTGCAATAGTGGCGCCATTTTTTTCTTGCATTCCTCCAAAAAGAGTGCTAGCGCACATGCTGAGATATATAAGACGTTTGTGTGCCCTCCCCCACATTTTTGTATGTCGTGTTATAGAAAATTAAATATTTTTTTCTTGTATGTGTAAAGACGTGGTGTTATCTGTTTACGTAGTTAACGTTAAGTTACGTGAAAGAAAATAAATGTTCAATAACAGCAATAATGTGGGGTGGAGATCCCCATTAACATGCCCCTTGTTCCAAACTATCATCCCACAAAGTTTGGTTGAGATTGGCCCAGCGACCTAGGAGTAGTTAGATAAGGGACAAACAGACAGACACAGATTTTTTTTTGCTTTATAAATATAGAATATTATTCATATTTTTACGTGTGCACCATGATTCTTGAAGGAATGTTTTATGAATTAATTGAGTGTTTAAATTTAACTTTAAACTGTCAGATTTCTTAATTTATGGCTGGAAATAATCAATTGTAAGATGTAATGATTTACTGGTTTCGATTTAAGTTACTATTGAGCCATCAATAAGTCAACTGCTTCGTAACATTTATATTTAGTATAGGTGAATGTTTTTTGTTTTTCTTAGTTTGTTTGAATTTAAGCACAAAGCTACACAATGGGCTATCTGTGCTCTGCCCACCATGGGTATCGAAACCCGGTTTCTAGCGTTGTAAGTCCGCAGACATACCGCTGTGCTACTGGGGGGAGGCATTTTTCTTAATGACTTTTGGTGTAAAACTACTACTACTCTATGTTAGATTTTATCTGTTGATTAATTAAGTTTTGAAAAAAAACATATTCTTTAGCCAACTTTCTAAAAAAAATCAAGTCTGGTTTTATTAAATTTTGACATTATCAGTATTCGCCATGCTTTTTATAAATTTTATGAATAGTTATTTATTTTTTGTCTTATCAGCTTTTTTTGCAAGAAATGAGATCAAAGAAAGCTTGAGAATAAAGATTGATGACTACAATAAATACAGCTGTCAATAAATAATGATTTATTAAAATATTACTAGGGGTGAATCTTGCCAAAAGTATATTTTCAAGAGTAGCATTTTGAATCTTGCTAAAAGTATCTTTTCAAGAGTAGCAGTGTGAATTTTGCCAAAAGTATCTTTTCAAGAGTAGCATTAACTGGAACAGTTATAGTGTTAAACCAGCACTGAAAAAAAGTGGGGGCGGAGGGATCATATATATATATAAACCACAATTATTAGTCGATAATTCTTATCAACATACGTTTTAGTCTTCTTATTGGTTTGTTATACAAGATAGACTTCGGTAATCTAAAGATAACTTTTTATTTGTTAATCAGATTACTTTTAATAAAAAGTTTTTGTTAGTAATTCAATGTAACTTTAGTTTTAGATAGTACTATGTAAGATTGTGACGAGAACATTTCTAGCAGCCCAGGTGGTTAGGACGCTCGACTCGCAATCTGCGGGTCGCGGGTTCGAATCCCCGTCACGCCAAATGTCCTCGACCTTTGAGCCGTTATAATGTTACGTTCAATCTCATTATTCGTTGGTAAAAAGTAGCCCAATAGTTGGCGGTGGGTGGTGATGACTAGCTGCCTTCCTTCTAGTCTTATACTGCTCAATTAGGGACGGTTAGCGCAAATAGCCCTCGTGTAGCTTTGCGCGAAATTAAAAAAATAAACAATTTCTAGCAGATATAGTTTACTATATAAAATGTATAAAGACATGCTTATTCTCTCCAGGCATTAGTTTAGTAAGAAAGGTGTGAAACATTTTAATGATTATTTTCTCCAGGATGTAAGCTATTTCCAATATATAATTCAAACATTCTCCGTCCTAAAATACAGTTTCTTGTATTATCTCATGAGAAATCACCAGTAAAACTTATGATTGTGCATTGGTGCTTAATGCATTATTAATTCTAAAATCTAGTTTAATAAAAGTGTACTTATTATTATCGTTCAGTAACAGATGTGTTACGTTCACGTAAAATTTGAAATAATAACCAATAAAATGACAGCCTATTTATAGATATTTTGAAAGCCTGTATAAAACATTATTATTATTATACCGTCTCTAATTTATCAGTGATAATCTAGAGGGAGGGCAGCTAGTAAACACCATCACCGCCAACTCTTGGGATACTCTTTTTTACCAACGGACAAGTGGGCTTGAATGTTACATTATGATTCACCTACGTCTGAAAGGGAGAGCATAGTCGGTGACGGGGATTCGAATCCATGACCCACAGGTTGCGAGTCGAGCGCCCTAACCACCAGGCCATTTCAAGCCAAATATTAAAAGAGAAATTACTAATAAATAATAACAACAGAACTGGGACTTTTAAAAACTTCGAATATAGTCATATTTAAGTTTACGAGTGCCCATTTACATATTTTTTTCTTTCATTTAGCTTTCTAAACACTGTTAGTTTAGCACGAGAATATGTGATTAGCTTCGCCGTTTTCATTAATGATCTATTTAATTTTCCATGGCTTATATGTATATATCGAACTTAGACTTATACAAAAAACATTTTAGAGAAATTAATTTTACGTGAAATTATAAGAATAAGAAACTCTGACAGTATTGAAGGTTCGACGTACTGTGTCCAAAATGTATTTTATCTTTTATTAGGCATGTGGGAGGTGGCTTGTATGACTGAAAGGTTTGACGTACTGTGTCCAAAATGTATTTTATCTTTTATTAGGCATGTGGGAGGTGGCTTGTATGACTGAAAGGTTTGACGTACTGTGTCCAAAATGTATTTTATCTTTTATTAGGCATGTGGGAGGTGGCTTGTATGACTGAAAGGT
>NW_013667955.1:96030-102312 GCF_000517525.1 Limulus polyphemus | reverse complement strand
GGAGGTGGCTTGTATGACTGAAAGGTTTGACGTACTGTGTCCAAAATGTATTTTATCTTTTATTAGGCATGTGGGAGGTGGCTTGTATGACTGGAAGGTTTGACGTACTGTGGCCAAAATGTATTTTATCTTTTATTAGGTATGCAACTGTGAAAGGTGGCTTGTATGAATGAAAGGTTTGACGTACTGTGTGCCTAATGAAAGATAAAATACATTTTGGATGCAACTGTGGGAGGTGGCTTGTATGACTGGAAGGTTTGACGTACTGTGGCCAACATGTATTTTATCTTTTATTAGGTATGCAACTGTGGGAGGTGGCTTGTATGTCTGTATGTTTAAAATACACAATACAGACGTTAGGTACTACATATAGCCTCGTAATGCAAAAGAAAAAAAAGATCGCAGTTCTCGTAAGAGGTAAAGGTAATATTGTTACTGTAACCATCTTTTTTTGCAAAGTATGATGAAATTCATGTTAATATTAAGAACTTAGAGAATACACACACACATATATATATATACCACTACATAAAAAGTAATGAACCACATATAGTCTGTGCATATGGATAAATAAACCTGCACACGAGCATTTAGTTGTCATGTTAATTTTCTGTAGTTATTCCTTCGTGGTAATATTTAATTTTCAATTCAAAGAGCTTTCTTGAAATATTCCCTTCATATAGAGTTGGATTAACAGCTACAATACGAATTATAGAAACAATAGTTAACATATGAACATAAAACTCCTTACTCGTTTACATACATATACCCAGTCGAGTGACTAATTCGAGAGACCTACTCTCCTTTGAGAGGATTGATAGAGAAAACTCTCGCTAAAAGTTTTAACGATCTGTTTTTAGTATGTTTAACCACTTGTAATGAGCTTCAAAAATTAGATTAACAGATATGTTCTAGACAGAGAGAGGAAACAAAATATAAGAATTCATTCTTGATTAGTGTGTTCAACTTGTACCCGTACAATATTTTAACTGAGATGCTATAAATGACTTCAAATTAAACAGAGATGACACAATTATTTTATGAGAACGTTGAATTATTTACACGTGTGGAAGTTAAGACTAAATTGTTTTCATCGGATTCATTGTCTTCATCATATGTGAAACACGTGGTTGCTATATTCTTTCTTGCTAAAACAGGTGTTTCGTTATTTGGTTGATTTATTACTCAAAGAATGGCAGCGATCTCTATTTTATCACTAGTTTTGGTTTTATGTCTTCTGAGTCTCTTCTGCGGTATTCACTTGCGGGATTGACTTGATCATTTTGTTTCTAATCTTGGTCGTAACTCTTCGTGTATTGTCATATATTTCGAAAGCTAAGTGTCTGTAAAACGGTTAAAGTCTTTATCTCTTGTGAATACCAAAGTCTTACCATTTTACAGTCGACGTTATATGGTTGTGTGATTGGTCTACCCGAGAAAAATGTAATTTCTAGTAGTTTAATGGAACTCGGGTTCTACTTATTGTAAAATGTTACTTACTCTCTAATCTCGGATCGTTATTTATCCAAGTACTTAAGCTACCGATATTCTCAAGGAAATGTGAAAGAAAAAAAAAGGTTCGCTAAAGATGTGCCGATTATTCGATTTTAAATTATGTGGTAATTTATTTACTGTAGAACATTATTTGATAAAACAGCACACTTTACTTTTATAACACGGATGCATTGAGATCATTTTAACACCTGAAATGATCATTATCTGTTAAATTCATATTCAGGACATAAAAACAAAATAGGTGATCAAGGTGAGAACACCTTGCATATAAATACCTCAATATGTCATTTAGTAACGATAAGTATGGGACATAAGTTTTTCCATTTCTATTGTTATTTCAAATCCTGACATGTGCTCATTCATATTTACTTACCATTAGTCCCACTGCCAATGTTTACAATAATATTTTCAGTAGGGTAAAGATACTTTGTCTTATCGATCAAAATAGCATAAGCGACCTTTAATTAACTCACCTCCAGATAAGTGACCTTTAATTAACTCACCTCCAGATAAGTGACCTTTAATTAACTCACCTCCGGATAAGTGACCTTCAATTAACTCACCTCCGGATAAGTGACCTTTAATTAACTCACCTCCAGATAAGTGACCTTTAATTAAATCACCTCCGGATAAGTGACCTTTAATTAACTCACCTACGGATAAGTGACCTTTAATTAACTCACCTCCGGATAAGTGACCTTTGATTAACTCACCTCCGGATATGAATGAGATTTTGCAACAGACTTTCCAACTAGAATCTAATCTAACAGTATCTTTTACTTTTGTATGTGTGAAGCCCAGCTCAGTGGTTAACGAACCGGACTGTGAATCCTGTTATTAACGTAAAAAACAAAAAAATCCGTTCCGCAAAAATTCATGCATAAAATAGAAAAAAATGGGGATGCTCCCGTAACTTCATTACATTTTTTTAACGGAATTCAATACATTTTATAATTATCGAAAAGTAAATATAATAAAAGGGATAATTCTACTGATTCATTCATTCTTTCTTTAAATCTATTTTAAATATAACAAAATATTTATTATATTTTTTCATTCTATCAAATAGAAACTTTAATATGATTTAAGTTATATTTTACTAATTATTATTTAAAAAACAAACTTGTATAACCTCAATAAAGTTTCTGTCGTATATTAGATTTAAATAGAACGAAACAACTTATTATATAAAAAGGAACATCTCTTACACCAATAAAAATGAGACAAAACCTGTAGAAATAGCACATGTCTGTCCTTTCAAAAATATTTCGATGAAACTCAACTCCCTTCACGATATTTGAACAAGTTAGTTGATTCTTCTCTTTGACGAAATACGCTTGATTCTTTTAACAGGAATGAGATAAAAAAAAACGAAAACATTTTACGTGATTTTGAAGATTTAGCCAATTATCATAAACTAAGGTGTAATTCCGCACCTTGTGCTTCGAGAATTAATTTATAGCTCCCATGACAATACGGATGAAAATTATTTAAAACAAATAATAAACCTTAGTTTGTCTGCAGTTTAAATGAATTTAGGCTTTTGAAAACTAATGTGAGTTCTAAAGTTGCCATAGTGGGATCAACATTGTAAAAGGAATAGGGAACAGTTTTTACTTATGAAGGACTAGCGAAAAGGCAGCTAGCCAATACTACCCAGTGTCAACTTTTGAGCTACTCTTATCAAACTGAATAGGGGACCTGACTGTCACTCTTATAACACGCCCACGGCACCAAAGTCCGGATTGATTTTTCTTTCTGTTGTAACGGGACGCGAATCACGGAACCTCAGATCCACAGTCCGGTAAGTTAACATTGGGGCTACTCTTGTCAGACCGAATAGGAGACTTGACTGTCACTCTTATGGCACACTCACAGTTCCTAAAGAGATACGTGTAATTCTATGAAATGTATTGAGTGTTAACCTGGGTATTATTATTGTGGTTTTGAGATACGTGTAATTCTATGAAATGTATTGAGTGTTAACCTGGGTATTATTATTGTGGTTCGCAATTTAGGATTTGCTTTCAGAAATCAAGGGTTGAATATCAAAAGTTGATTACTGTTGATTGTTTGAATAAATTATATTTTAACATGTAAGAAATCAGCGTATCTTGGATAATTAACGGTGCTTTACGTTTATAAATGTACAATAAACTTGTAAACTATTATATACCTCCAACGCGTTTCCTTGACGATAAATTCATAATATATCTAATTAAGTTACCGCGAAACTCTTTAATCTTTACATTTCTTTCATATCGAGTAACAGAATTTTTTTTTTCAAATAAGTAAAACACTTGTCAGACGACCAAAGTAATAGTGAAGCTCGCAGTATGTGTATTGACACTTAGGTTACTGTTTCACTAAATAACACCATCCCTCACGTCTTCTTCCAGTCACTCCCCAAACCTGTAATCTGTGGAACTAAACACTTTATTGTTCTGTTCTTTCATAAATGTGGCCGTTATAAGTGAAGCGAACACTGTCTAAATGAAAGAGTACGGCAGACGAAAATACGGGTTTTTAACATAATTATCACTCTCCTCTCAGAAATGACCTGCTACTGTTACAGCCCCAGACAATTACAGAAAAAAAATCCACCACTGCTAATCGCTTTTACACCTTCGGAAGAAGACGGGGAAATCCACCTTTCAGTTTCTACTTAAGAAATTTACAATGCTCATGAAATTAGCCTCCACCACTTATATGTCACAGAAACTACAGGCTCCCCATAGAATCGCCTTTTATTAAAAACATTGTTTTCTTAATAAGTTATGAAACAAATCTGACGCGAAACAACATGCAGTCATAAACTGAAATGTTTTGATTTTTTCTAGACTTTGATTAATTTGAAAATGCCATTTTTTAAAAGAATCTTTAGGAAAAAGAGGCTAGATTATGTTAAATAAAGATGCGGACTAATCAATGGAACACAGGAAGTCACTCCTTAAAACTATTACACAAAATAACAAGAAGTCTTAATAGAGTATTTAGACCCAATCTATTACATAAAATAACAAGAAGTCTTAATACAGTATTCAGACCCAGCCTATTACACAAAATAACAAGAAGTCTTAATAGAGCATTTAGACTCAATCTATTACATAAAATAACAAGAAGTCTTAATACAGTATTCAGACCCAGCCTATTACATAAAATAACAAGAAGTCTTAATACAGTATTCAGACCCAGCCTATTACATAAAATAACAAGAAGTCTTAATAGAGTATTCAGACCTAATCTATTACGTAATCCAGTCAGCACTAATTCTTCAGAATACGTTCACCTTTAATTAGTTATTTTATCTCAATACATTTCACGAGCTACCGTCATTTTACAATGATCACCAGAAGCAGCAAACATAGCTGATAAAATTTATGTTTAATTCCTGTCATTCTGCATTAGAATGCACTTGTCACTACACCTTGTCTATAGCTGTAACGGTTTCTATTGACAGGCAGATAAAAAAAAGAATGCAAAATCTAGCCTACTTACTGGTAATGAAAACGCTTTAGTTCTTAAACTTGAAGTTCTACAAGTTAGTTACATTGATGCTCACTGATAGGCCTAAGTTCACAGTAGACGTTAGTACAACAATTCATTTACTTATTAGCTTCTTTTATACGTACGGCATTTCTTTGCATCTCTAGTACTTTGTTGGAACAATATTCACAAACCTGAAGTAGCAGACGATCTGAAAAAAATGCTAAGTCGGTAATCATTTCACCACTGTAACAGACTCACTAATTAGTCATGAAATAAAGTTCGTTCGCGTTTAATATTTTAGTCGCTTAGCCATTCCAATAATGAAACTTCTAAAACTCCCACTTGCCAACAACAGTACAAACGGGTAAAGTAAACAACATAGCCTATAAAACTATTCAATCTGTTATGTTAATATTGTTAACACTGAACACCCAAATAACAGTTGCTGAAAATCTGAGTTAGATAAATATGATACATAACCTTTTTCTTATTAAAAAGTTATAAAAAATAAGTAATGTACTAATGATTATTGCTTAAAAATATGCAAATGTTACGTAAGTTAAGTAACGAAAAACTATTATTCGATTTAAATATTTGGGACTGAGGTAAAATTAAGATATTTGTGACATTAAATTAAGTTTTTGCCTTAAGGAATTAATGATTATGTACTTCAAGCACAAGTCACTGTTCGATCTTCCAGCTGTAATAAATAGCTCTTGTTCTACGTCTATTTAGATGTTTCTATGCCCATTGATTTATATCTAAGTAAATCATTTAGTACATTATAAAAATTTGATATGTGTGTGTGACAACGGTTGTTTTTTTCTAGTGCAAAGCTACACAATGAGCTATCTGCACTCTGTCCACCATGGAAAATCGAACCCCGGATTTTAGTGTTATTAGTTCGTAAACTTAACTGGGGGAAATGGAAGTTTCGTAGCATCTAATGTTACAGCTAATCGTTAAATGCCGTTTACACAAACTACAATCAATCTTATCAGTTTGTAAAATAACAAAATCTAACAATATAATAATTTTTGGTATTGTCATTTTGTGCTTTAAATGTAGCTTGTTTGGGATCGGAATGTTCATTTACTGTTATTTTCTCTACCATTTAAACATGACTTCTGATTATAATAACAGTGTGTATACGTAAACAACTCATCACTACATTTTAACAGAATAAGACCAAATTAATTGCAGCTGGATGTTTTGAAACAATCGATTAGGCTTTTTTAACGTACACAGCGTGGTCACAAGTAAATAGACACCACCTTT
>NW_013667955.1:84903-95067 GCF_000517525.1 Limulus polyphemus | reverse complement strand
TAAAAATAAACTGTCAAAGAGATGTTCGGTAGCAGCTGTAATTTGACTTAATGTGACCAATGTTTATTTTTATTTCATGTTGTTTATGTTGAAATTTAAATCAGTGAAACGTTAAAGAAAGAAAGTATAAACCTATAAAGACTCTAGACCAAATGTGGAAATAGTTTGTTTTAAACGTTTTATGAATTTGCACTTTGATTTCGTTTTAAAGGTACGTATTCCTAACCTTGAGGTCCGGAATGTCCAGGTGGTTAGGGCGCTCGACTCGTAATCTGCAGGTCGCGGGTTCGAATCTCCGTCCTACTAAACATGCTCGCCCTTTCAGCCGTGGGGGCGTTATAATGTAACGGTCAATTCCACTATTCGTTGGTAAAAGATTAGCCCAACAGTTGGCGGTGGGTGGTAATGACTAGCTGCATTCCCTCTAGTCTTACACTGCTAAATTAAGGAGGGCTAGCGCAGATAGCCCTCGTGTAGCTTTGCGCAGAATTCATAACAAACCAATCTTACCCTTAAGATAAGATCTTATACTACTAACAAAGCTAAAAATTAATAATGATATGGTAAAAAGTGAAGATAATATATTATGCTATTAATTACAAAAATGGACGAATTCCAAAAGTGTGTGTTAATGTTCGTTATTAGAATTTGTAAACGTCTTAGTGTCAAATTAACTATTACAGACCTCAAGTGCTAGCCTACTTATTTGAATAACGTTAAAATGCTATAATAATTAATCTTTAGGTATTTTTCTTTTGTACTGCAAAGTCAGCTCATAGAAACCAAGTGGGACTTAACTGTCAATTTAAAAATTAATCAAATGTCGGGTGATAATAATATTTGTACTAAATTATGAACGATATATCCCTGAAGCAAGAAGCAATATTTTGTATTATAGATGAGACAGTGATAAAAATATAGTAATATTTTAACAAATCATTGAAATGCTGTATGATTGTCGTTGTCATGGTTAGGAGCTTAATTCTATGTTACGACTATTAATCTGCCACTATCTTCGGGGAAGCTCTGAGAACGACTATTTATGGTGGTAAGGGTTAACATTCGATCTTGTGTCTTCTTGTTAGACATGGCCGTGTGCTGTCCGATGGGCACTCTTCAAACAGTCCTTTACAACATATCCCTGAAGGAGCCAAAATGTAGGGTAAACTCGTTAATAATTAGATATATAAAAAATAATTAATAAATATTGAAACTAAGATGATTGAATTGGCTATTAACCATGACAACCAGTGAGTAAGTACTCTGCTTTGTATTTATGATATATGACTAAAGCATTGACGTTGCAATGTCGAGGACGTTTTTTCCTCGTTCTTTTAATTTATTTTACTTACTTTACCTAAGATAATAATAATAATAATAAATGTGTAAATCAATGCAACCAAATCAGCTGTAAGCACACAATTTTTCTGTTCAGTGAAAATTTTAAAACATCAGTTTGTTTATTCGTTTAAAATTAAGCACAAAGCCACACAATGGGCTATCTGTGCTCTCCTCGACACGGGTATCGAAACCCGCTTTCTAACCCGCAGACATACCGCTGTGCCACTGGGGTGGGGGGCTAAAATATCAGAAAGATTTCAACTTTTTTCTGCACGGGTTATTTTATAATCTGTTGATAGTTCAGAATTGTCTGCTTACATTCTCATTTCCTTACCTTTGTTACAACTTTGTCCAAGATTCAAGTCTACATCTTGTTTTATCCTAAATCATCCGGATTCAAAAAATAAATCCAAGGTGAATTTTTTCCTTGTTCTTTTAATTTATTTTACTTACTTTACCTAATATAATAATAATAATAATAAACGTGTAAATCAATGCAACCAA
Source organism: Limulus polyphemus (assembly GCF_000517525.1). Taxonomy (NCBI): domain Eukaryota; kingdom Metazoa; phylum Arthropoda; class Merostomata; order Xiphosura; family Limulidae; genus Limulus; species Limulus polyphemus. The sequence continues at coordinate 93,222 of NW_013667955.1, read as the reverse complement.
ATCAGCTGTAAGCACACAAAATTGAAGTGGACAATAAAATATTGGAACAATATTTCATTCGATTATTTCATAACGGCTTTATTATTGAAACTTCATAAATAGTTCAAAATAATATTGTTATAAGTTTCCATGAAAGAAATCTTGATCATACATTAGTCCAATGAAGCGGATGTTAAGTATACAATCTGAGAAATGCATTCTTAAAAATGTAATTATGCTTTATAATAAGAATGCTCACAACAGGTTTTACAAGGTTTTATTGTTGTTTCTGGGGGATTACGCTGACCTTAACTGCCACAGAGGTGTCTTGGTGATTGACTTAATGCCTAGCTTTGTCGGTAACTTCACGCTAGGGAACCTGGTAAACATAATGATGAAGAGATGGTGAGGCTCACAAAAGAACACTTTTAAGCAGTTTCGCTAAAGCTACCCATGACACGGATTTAGTTCACCAGTCTTTTCAACACGTTATTATGCACGATAAATTACCAACGTGAATTCATCTTGTAAGATTTTATAAAAAGCCAACCTTTTTCTAAACATTTTTTTGTTGAAGGTCACGATGTAATAATAACCATAATTGTAAATATTATGATGAAGTCATTGATATATATGAGAGATCTCAGAAATCGTAAAAAGTTACCCGAAAATTTTATCCTATAGGAAATTCGTCAAACATTTAAAAGACAAAACATATCTTGTTTTATGCGACACTTTACGATGAGAATAGAAACACTAACAAAATACTAGTCTGCCTTCTACTACTAATTTGAAATGGTCCGGAACCATTATTTTGATTCTTTAGAGTAAAGGCCCGGCATGTCCAGGTAGTTAGGGCGCTTGACTAGCAATCTGAAGGTCACAGGTTCGAATCCCCTCCCGTCAAACATACTTGCCTTTCCAGCCGTGGGGGGCGTTGTAATGTGACGGTTAATCCCACTATTCGTTGGTAAAATAGTAACCCAAGAGTTGGCGGTGGGTGGGGATGACTAGCGGCCTTCCCACTAGTCTTTCACTGCTAAATTAGGAACGAATAGTGCAGATAACCCTCGTGTCGCTTTGCGCGAAATTCAAACCAAACCTTATTATAAAGAAAGCGACACGAATTACAAGTATAACTGTTTTTTATTTGCTCAAAACTACCAATGAGCTATCTGTATTATGAAAGAATGTTGTTTCGCAAGACGTGAGCAGAAAACCTTGGATATATGGTAACAAAGAATATATTGACAAGGACCTAATTCCATTTTAAAGGGCCTCGGCATGGCCAGGTGGTTAAGGCACTCGACTCGCAATCTGAGGGTCGCGGGTTCGAATCCCCGTCACACCAAACATGCTCGCCCTTTCAGCCGCAGGGGCGTTATAATGTGACGGTCAATCCCACTATTCGTTGGTAAAAAAGTTAGCCCAAGAGTTGGCGGTGGGTGGCCTTCCCTCTAGTCTTACACTGCACGTTGATAAGTGTCACAATTTATTCTATTGTGACACTTGAAGATTTATTCAATGTAAGTTATATTCAAAAAAACAAAACAAACAATCCATTTTCAAACAGTCTGTACTACCTAACGAAGGGCGTCTGCCAGAAACATCGCGCAAAATAGAAAATAGAGAAAGCTTTCATTTAGACGTATCAGTTTATTTTTTATTATCTTTTATGTGTATTATGCTCACCACAGGGATCGAGCTCCGAATCTTAGCATTAGAAGTCTTGAATTTTATCGGGGAGGGGCAAGTGTCTAAATGTACATGAATTATATAAGTTTACTTCTGTAGCTTTTCAGGTCCTTTTTGTCAATGAAGATTTAATAAAGATATTGATTGGTTAAAACAAGAACTGAATGTAGTTAAGTTATATTTTCACGAGGTTGTTTAATTCAGAGCTATGGTAGATAAAATCAATACAAAATGATGTAATTTCCATCTAACATTAAAACACTAAATGACTTGTAGTAAATCTATAATCATGAAAATGTCAGATTAATCCCTCAGGAGGGTTTAGCATGACATACCTAAACATGTCTAAGTAATAGAGACAGACGAACGTATAAAAATAATTTAAAATCTCTGTAAGGAAAAGCAAAAGCGGTCAAATTAAACAGTCGTTGGTGTTTGTTATTAAGCACAAAAGCTACATAAAGGGCTATTTGTGCTCTGCCCACCACGGGTATCGAAACCCGGTTTATAGCAGTATAAGTCTAGGGGCTAAACAGTCGTATTCTAAAGACAATGAGAAAACAATCGAACATTTAAAGATGCCCGAGATCTGTTTGATAAACTTCAAATAATTGTTGATTTTCCACAGAATTTTTTATACAATTAAGTATTTTCAGTCAAGTAAATTTATTTTGACTATCGAAGTTTAAATATTTAGTAAAGCAATTTCTGATGACTGTAATTTATTCTATTGTGACACTTGAAGATTTATTTAATGTAAGTTATATACAAAAAATATCTTCACCATTCTGTATCTAAATCACAATTCAATTTTATATTAATATATTATACAGAGAACCTTAGTTATTCAAATAAACTACTTAATGATTGTTCGTGGTTTTCGTAAAACAAAAATAATAATTAGAAGAAAGAGAGAGAGAGAGAGATTCGTGTAAAAAAATAAAGAATTTAAAAATATAATCCGATGACTACTGCACATTGATGTTAAACCAGTTGGAGACTAAGGTAGTGATTTAAACCGATGACTACAGCACATTGATGTTAACCCAGTTGGAGCCTAAGGTGATGATTTAATCCAATAACTACTGCACATTGATGTTAAACCAATTGGAACCTAAGACAATGATTTAATTCGATGACAACTGCACATTGATGTTAAACCAGTTGGAGCCTAAGGTAATTATTTAATCCGATGACTACTGCACATTGATGTTAAACCAGTTGGAGCCTAAAGTAATTATTTAATCCGATGACTACTGCACATTGATGTTAAACCAGTTGGAGACTAAGGTAATAATTTAATCCGATGACTACTGCACACTGATGTTAAACCAGTTGGAACCTGAAGTAATGATTTAATTCGATGACTACTGCACATTGATGTTAAACCAGTTGGAGCCTAAGGTACTGATGCTCATTTGTACATGTGTGTTATTTAATACGAAAGCATATTTTTTCAGTGTGCAAACTTAAATGCAAATTACAGATAAAGATAAAGAAGGTTAAAACTAAGGTTGTTTACTTTACTTAAGTTACACTTAATGCTGTTTAAAATGAAATCTGTAAGTGTGAAATTTGCTCCTCTTCATTGGTCTTTTAGTCATTAGAAAAGTGAATTATATGAACAAAATTTTCTCAAGAACCACGTGTATGAGAAACAGAACAGTTGTTTGTTTTCAGAACAACCGTTTCAGAAAAGTTTGGAATGTGCTCTCTATGTGTTGAAAGAAGTTATAAGTGGAAGTTTCAGGTTAATCTAGGAAAATGGAATCAATTGTGTTAACTTTAAAAATTATCACAGAGAGTTGAACCTCTTTGCTCAATATCTTTCTCGTGATTAAACTTAATGTATTTTATAAATGTTTGTCCTTTGTTTGCCTAGAATGACCAAATTACAAGAATGTCTAAAGAATATGTATGAATATAAGAAATGTCTTACCCACTTAATAAGACATTAGATTAGATGTATTTCATGCCATCATTCTACTGGAGATAAAATAGGTGAACAAATTATTCGCCTCGCTGCTAATTAAATGGAGTGTATATATTCCCACTGAATTAAGGAGAATAAATACACATATTATATGACTAGCTTCAAGGTAAATTTAATTTATATATATGTGTATGTATGTGTGTCTTCTGCAGAGCGACAAAAGTAGCTGAATATGTTATTTGTCTTGTTACTGGTAAATGGACTGCAAATTAAACCCGTAGAAGATTAACTAAACATGTTATTTGGCTATTTACTGAGTAAATAGAGTGCATGTGTGACTCCTGAGGATTGACGAGAATATCTGAACATGTTATTTGGCTATTTACTGAGTAAATAGAGTGCACACGTCTCCTGACGATTGACGAGAATAGCTAAACATGTTATTTGGCTTTTTACTGTGTGAACAGAGTGCACACGTCTACTGAGGATTGACGAGAATAGCTAAACATGTTATTTGGCTTTAAACTGGGTAAATAGAGTGCACACGTCTCCTGAGGATTGACGAGAATAGCTAAACATGTTAGTTGACTTTAAACTGAGTAAATAGAGTGCACACGTCTTCAATCCTCAGTAGACGTGTGCACTCTGTTCACACAGTAAAAAGCCAAATAACATGTTTAGCTATTCTCGTCAATCGTCAGGTGAGAATAGCTAAACATGTTATTCGGCTTTTTACTAGGTAAATAGAGTGCACACGTCTCCTGACGATTGACGAGAATATCTAAACATGTTATTTGGCTTTTTACTGAGTAAATAGAGTGCACACGTCTCCTGACGATTGACGAGAATATCTAAACATGTTTTTTGGCTTTTTACTGTGTGAACAGAGTGCACACGTCTCCTGACGATTGACGAGAATAGCTAAACATGTTATTTGGTTTTTTCTGAGTAAATAGAGTGCATGTGTGACTTCTGACGATTGACGAGAATATCTAAACATGTTATTTGGCTTTTTACTGTGTGAACAGAGTGCACACGTCTACTGAGGATTGACGAGAATAGCTAAACATGTTATTTGGCTTTTTACTGTGTGAACAGAGTGCACACGTCTCCTGTAAAGAGAGAAGAATAGCTGAATACATTACATAACATGTTACTTTTAGTTGCGGTATCGGAATATCCCTTATATTAACTTAAACAAAGCTTAACGATCTACTTGATTTATTGCAAACCTTTAGTGCGTTTTCATTGGCAGAGTAGATAAATGTATGATACTATTACATTTAATGTTTAGAGATATATTTATCAGATGTAGTTAGTATGTGCACGAAATTTTTGCGTATGCTAATTTACTTTTAGAAAGTGTAATTTGAAATTTTTCTGATGTCTTATAATTTTTAGAGCTCATTTTATAGAAAAGGCTATTATTAATACACTTATCCATACACTTCGTGTATAAAATTAGCCAACACAGCCTGTACTTACCCATTCGAGGGTCAGCACAGTTCGCAGTTAATATTTCTCCTTTTATTGTATGGTGGGAAAAGAAATAACAGTATTAATGTATCGTTTCACAGCCTTCAAGTCCTTTATAAAACGTTTCATGTTTAAAGGGACTGCCTCTGATAATTATATAAAACCTTTCATGTTTAAAGGGACTGCCTCTGATATTATATAAAACGTTTCATGTTTAAAGGGACTGCCTCTGAGATTATATAAAACGTTTCATGCTTAAAGGGACTGCCTCTGATATTATATAAAACGTTTCATGCTTAAAAGGACTGCCTCTGAGATTATATAAAACGTTTCATGCTTAAAGGGACTGCCCTGATATTATATAAAACGTTTCATGCTTAAAGGGACTGCCTCTGATATTATATTAAACGTTTCATGTTTAAAGGGACTGCCTCGGAGATTATATAAAACGTTTCATGTTTAAAGGGACTGCCTCCGATATTATATTAAACGTTTCATGTTTAAAGGGACTGCCTCGGAGATTATATTAAAACGTTTCATGTTTAAAGGGACTGCCTCGGAGATTATATAAAACGTTTCATGTTTAAAGGGACTGCCTCTGATATTATATAAAACGTTTCATGTTTAAAGGGACTGCCTTGGAGATTTAGGTTCTAGAAATCTTTATTTTGTGGCTAATATAACGACACTAATAATCGGATATCAATCACTGTAATCTTATCGTCCGGCAGTATGGTTTACTTGAAGTAACTTCTAGCCAAACAATCCGCTCGAATAAAAGTATAGTGGCAGCCCTCGAGGTACGAGAGCAACTTCGCTGGCTGATGAGATCGTAACGCGTTCTCTAATCACAAACAACCGGCGTGGTCCATCAAACTGGCGCTGTAGGGAATACAATGTATATTCATGTTCTGGTGTTATACCACCTTATGGGTTCTTTTATGCAAAATTTACAGATGACTTACTTGTTTTCTCTTGCAATGTGCTCACCAGTTTACCTTAACCATTTTGGATGAAAAAGTCGAGATGATATTTGACCATTTAAATCTACTTGAGAGTCAACTAGCTAGCTGTTCTTGAACATGTAAAATGTCAAAGGAAGAGGCACTTGCGTTGGTTAATGGAACGTTATGCCTTTTTTTTCCATACTTTTGCTTGCCGTAGATTAACGCATATTTTTCTCGCCTTGAAAAGTGCTTCTGTTAACACTTATTATGGAAGTTTGAATGTTTAACGTCACCATTTGTTAGAGTTAGCCCTTGTGCCGATGACATTTAAAAGTTTGAGTAAAGTGGATGGAATCTAACGTTTAAAGTCACACATTTGTTAGTGTGAAGTAATTTAGCTCCCGCTTGTGACATGAATCACTGATCCAATATTGAGCGCCAGGAATGTTGAAATTGAAAACTTAGTTCCTTTAAAGCATTAGGATGTGGGCTGGTACTAAAAGCTGTACATGCAATAAAAGTCTTATAGCAGGAATGCATGAACAAAATATTGCCATGGTTTAAGTATAGAGCAATAACTTATGGCTTTCATTACACATCAGTCAAATGTTGAAGTTCATACAAGTTCGGCTTGTATTAAGGCGCTACAAATAATGAATTAATTATAACGCTCTTGAATTGAAGTACAATATATATTATAAACTTAGGTTTTTATATATTCATGCATACGGGTTATCAATGAACGGATAGTTTTATAAATGTGTATAAAACTTTATATTACTATATTTACATAGGTGAAAGTATTCTTATCTTTCTTTACATTTACGAGTACAAAATTTCCTGAAGAGCTTTATAATGATTAGAAATGCTTAAATTGCTTAGACCATTTGAAAAAGTAGAATATAACCGTGATCTCTTTTCAATATACTTGATGATGAAGTAACTATAACAATATATATACCAAAACTGCAATCCATTTTCAATATACTTGATGATGAAGTGACTATAACAATATATACATCAAAACTGAAATCCATTTTCAATATACTTGATGATGAAGTGACTATAACAATATATACACCAAAACTGCAATCCATTTTCAATATACTTGATGATGAAGTAACTATAACAATATATACACCAAAACTGCAATCCATTTTCAATATACTTGATGATGAAGTAACTATAACAATATATACACCAAAACTGCAATCCATTTTCAATATACTTGATGATGAAGTAACTATAACAATATATACACCAAAACTGCAATCCATTTTCAATATACTTGATGATGAAGTAATTGCAAGAATATCCAGAGCAGATTATTTAAGAAAAAGCTTTTGTCTTGGATGGAACACATTATGTAAGTAAACTTAGCGCGACACATATTGAAGTTGAATATGTTAACTCTTTTTTTTTTTTCTCATTGATTGTCCTCAGTTGATGAAATAAAAGAAAGACATCTGTTCAGAACATATACTTTTGGATCTTTGAAAATTTATTTTTTCAACAAAATAGTGAAAGTGCAGTTATATATAGAAAAAAGATCCATTGTGTTTGAAACATTTGGTGTGTTGTCCCGTTAGCCTAGCTTAAAAAGGTTGAATTTCACAAATGTGTCGTTTAGAAACTGATTCAAGCAAATATATTTAAACTCAATCGCAGTTTTGCAAATGGGATGTTTTCATGTTTTTCTGTTATTTACCATATTTCACATCATTTTTATGTCAGTAAACATCATATATTAGCCAAAGAAGATAAACTGGTGTGATTATTTATATTTTAAGCAGACTGGGAGAGAAGTATTTGAAAAAAAAGTTTTCTTTATTGTTTCAAACAAACGATTCGGACTTAACCAGTCACGCGAGTTTAAATTAATTACTCTCTATTTCAAGATGTTATTTGAGAGTGAGGGAGAAGATTGTTTGTAGTTAAGCACAAAGCTACACAATGGGCTATATTTTCTCTACCCACCACTGGTATCAAAACCCGGATTCTAGCGTTGTAAGTCCGCAGAGATACCGCTGTGCCACTGGGGGGCGAGGGAGAAGAAAAGTGACTCCAGAAAGTCACGTAATCTATAGCAAAAAAAAATATCACCTGGAATCGGTAATAATTTATATAATAGATAATATGATACAAATTATAATAATGCTGGGAAACACCAGCTTGAGAAGTGATAGCAGAACTATAAATATTAGCTATACAGGTTTCTCAATAAACTTCGCCCGACATGGCCAGGTGGTTAGGGCGCTCGACTCGCAATCTGAGGTTCGCGGGTCCGAA
>NW_013667955.1:78371-83903 GCF_000517525.1 Limulus polyphemus | reverse complement strand
GAGGTTTGCGGGTTCGAATGCTCGCCCTTTCAGCCGTGGGGGCGTTATAATGTGACGGTAAATCCCACTATTCGTTGGTAAAAGAGTAGCCCAAGAGTTGGCGGTGATGACTAGCTGCCTTCCCTTTAGTCTTACACTGCTAAATTAGGGAAGGCTAGCGCAGATAGCCCTCGTGTAGCTTTGCGCGAAATTCAAAAACAAACAAACAAATAAAACAATAAACTTCTAGTAGAAACATGCTTTTTTTATTTAAGAAAAAAAAGCTATATTAAGTTATTTCTTGCTAAAACTTTGTCCCGTATTTAAACTACGTGGTCTAAGATTTTATGAACTGAACTAAATCGTGTCTTTTTATAAATACTTTGCCATTAAGTTTTATTTTCTCATTAATTAGTACTCTCTTTGTCAGAGCTCGAATGTAACCAGTGTCCATTTCTATTAGTTTCAAGCAATTCTATGTATTATTTATTTCGAAACGGCTGTTACTTCTCTAGTATTATTCCATACATTAACATTTTGTGGTGTATAATATTGATGAAAGACCTCATTGGCTTGATATTACAATTCAAAATTAATCAGTAGATGCAACAATATTTAAAAATCACAGCATAATTATAGCAACTTCAACACGGAAAGTACATTGTTGCTATATTCTATGAAGTACATCCAGTAAATAGTAGCAGATAGAGAAGGTGTAGTGAATCCTGATACTTCCTGTTATTGCTATATTCTATGAAGTACATCCAGTAAACACTAGCAGATAGAGAAGGTGTAGTGAATCCTGATACTTCCTGTTATTCTTATGATGAGAAAGGAAGTAACGAGAAAACCCCCAGAGCGACAGCTTCAATGTATCTTTAAAACTGGTATAGTTTGCATCCTTAAACTAAAGTAGTTTTTTGAATAAACCACACCTGTAAGAAAACTAAATTATATCTACTACCTCTATGTTCTTTGTCTAATGATCGTTTTCGTATCAAAGTTATATAGAATAGAGTTAAGTAATTTTCCCAATCATTAGTGTAGGAAACTTCTGAGAAACGGATTATACCAACACTGAATTACAACTGATAATAGACAATAAAGGTTTAGTTAAAATGTTAAACGTATAATTTGAAAACTGTGTGAATACGGAGTAAATTAATCAATAATTTTGTTAATTGCTATATTCTATGAAGTACATCCAGTAGATAGTAGCAGATAGAGAAGGTGTAGTGAATCCTGATACTTCCTGTTAACCTGAATGCTTTATCCAAAATTAACTTGGTTTAAAGCAGCAAATTGTTTTGTCTGTAAGCAACACAAAATAATCCGATTGGTCTGTTTATTTAAAAAAAAATCTTGAATTATTAACTTTTGAAGAATTGAGATCCATACACATTTATAATTAATATTCATATAATTAATATTCATATGGCAATATAGATGTGACACTGGACCAAATATTAGTTTTAGATATATGAATTCCATTTAGCCAAATGTGTTTTAAGTTGACCATCATTTAGTTGTTTGCAAACATTTTACATCCAACTACAGCAGTAGCTGTTTATTCAGTAAAAAAAAGACTTTACGTTTTCTAAAGAAATGCTCTGAACAATAATTTTACACTCTTTGAAATAAAATGACCTCATTTTTGAACTGCTACAATAATAATAATCTCTGCAAGTGGTCTGAGGGTTCATTAACTGTAAATATCTATTACACAGCTATGTGCTTGCTATTACGTTCAGAGTTAGATATATGTTACAGTGACTCAATTCGGTACGTTATCATAGTGGTACTTTATGATGTCAGAAAAATACGTAGGTTCAATACGTCTTGATACAAAATGATAAAACCCTATAAAGGCTATAGGGTTTTTATCATGGTGATACATCATGCATCTTACACAATTAATTCAAGTCAATTAATATTCTGACCAAAACCCAAAGTTTGTTGTACTTTACTAAATATTACTGTACTATTATTTGCATTTTATAATCTTTGTTCGTATATCGTCTGGCGAAATTATTTTAATTAGAGGAAGATACTCTCTTGTTTGGACATGAAAGTATGAATATGTTTGAAATAAAGCTTAGAAAAACTAAACTATGGTTTCAAGTTACAATAATGATTGAGTAAAATAAAACAAAAGTTTTATTTATTATTATCTAAAATAAAAATAACTGATTACTTTAAAATTCTTTTATCTAAGTTGTTTGAAAAATTAAAAGTTACACTACTGTTTGAATGGGTTTCTATGTCAATCAATCTTCTTTATTACACTGACTATTTAAAGGTTCAAATGGAACATTTTTATACCTTTGCGTGTACAATTGTAATCAATGTATATAAGAGCTCGATTTCTCTGAAGTTCGTGAATTACACGAGTCCTATTTCATTTTTTCTCCTATAATACTTCTTTTGATTTTCCGTTCCCATTTTAGTGAAGTTAATGGGTAACATAGGCGTAAATAGCTCCTAAATATCGGCATTTTTTTCTGCTATATAAAAGCCTGTAAAGAAGAGAGTTCCCAGGATTAGGTCAGGCATGGTGTTATATGTGTGACACCACATCACCCACATCATTATGACGTCAAGATAGCTAGGTAAGATCCGAATAGGAAAGCCGGGAAGACTCCCGTGATTGAAGACACAGAAGTGCATTCACACCCTATCAAAGCCTATGAAAAATAAGTCAAAAATTACCGCAAATCCATGCTTGGGAATTATTATGAAAAACCTTATGTTAACACGGACTGAAGATACCAATTATCTGTAGGGAAAAGGACGACTTTTCCTCCAAAAAAGAACAGGTGTGTATGCAATCACATGGCCATTGTATGATTTAATATTCTATCCATAGGCACCAATATGTCGCATGGTTGCTGAGTTATATGTAGTGGATTCAGGAGTAATATGTAGCATGTTCCTGGGAAAATATATTTCTTTTGTATATTGCCAGTTTTATACGCAATAGCTTTGGTTTCTGGTGGTTTTGGTGTTTATATAAATACCCAAAATTGTATTATATTAATAGAAATATCTTCTAGGAGATATACAACCCACAGTGGGTGATATTATAGTGGAAATATTGCAACTTACATGATTTATTGCAGTGGTTCCTAAACTGGAGTCCATTGGTCTTATTACAGAACACATTGAATAATAGGTAGCACATATTTAAAAGGTAACAAGTTTCAAATAAAACAATTTTCTGCATTTATGTATATATAATTGTAATATAGAAATACCGAAATACATATTACTTATGATTTAATGTGTTATGTAGTATAACCAACGGTTTAAACCTAATGTATTTTGAAATACGTTCAGCTTCATACTACCTACTGAATACTTATTATAAACAGCAACTTATTACTCATCCTGTGACACATAAAGTCTTCTTCCCTGTTCATTTCAACACATTGAATCTGTTTCTCTCTTCATTTCAACACATTGAAGCTGTTTCTCTGTTCATTTCAACACATTGAAGCTGTTTCCATGTTCATTTCAACACATTGAAGCTGTTTCTCTGTTCATTTCAACACATTGAAGCTATTTCCCTGTTCATTTCAAAACATTGAAGCTGTTTCCATGTTCATTTCAACACATTGAAACTGTTTCTCTGTTCATTTCAACACATTGAAGCTATTTCTCTGTTCATTTCAACAGATTGAATCTGTTTCCCTGCTCATTTCAATACATTAAAGCTGTTTCCTTGTTCATTTTAACACATTGAAGTGTTTCCCTGTCCATTTCAACACATTGAAGCTGTTTCTCTGTTCATTTCAACACATTGAACCTATTTCCCTGTTCATTTCAACACATTGAAGCTATTTCCCTGCTCATTTCAATACATTGAAGTGTTTCCTTGTTTATTTCAACACATTAGAGCTGTTCCCTGCTCATTCCAACACATTGAAGCTGTTTCCCTGCCCATTTCAATACAATGAAGCTGTTTCTCTTCTTATTTCAACACATTGAAGCTGTTTCTCTGCTCATTTCAACACATTAAGCTGTTTCTCGTTTTCTCATTTACGATAGATTCAAAGAAATGTACTTGCTGTTGGATGGAACACGGTGAATGTATCATTTCATACATAATGAGCTGTAATGCAAAAAATATCATAATCAGTGATTATTATTATTATTACATATACGTAACAAATATCACAGCAGATAATGAATGATCAACACGGTAACATAGTATCTATGATAAAACGTTTCCTGTCCTTAAAATATTAGCATTTTTCTTATAGTACCAGATGAGAACATTAACATGTTCGCTGCCGCATCATAAATTAAGTATAAAAACATTAAACATTCAAGAGGCGCCAAGGAGCTGTCACAGTATACCAAACTCATATGCCACAAGAGAAGTTTGGCTTTGAAACATAATTGTCTGTGACCCACCGGTGTTTCACGCGGTCCATAACTAAAAGTCGGTTGTGACACCCCGGTGGGGCACTTAGCAGAGAAAGTGTTAATATAAGGATCGTACATCCTGACCTTAAAATTATAGTATTTTTCATGTAATATTGGACCAAAACGTTAATATACGGTGACTACTAAGCAGGAAACTCGTAAATTGTGATCTGCGACGTGCGAAAGGATATTTAACATGAAAATTAAATATATTCATGTAAATAGAATACGGTCATCTCTATAAACAGTTGACAGTACTGAAAATTAGTTTTCTCCATGTGTGTAGTCAGCATTACGCTATTACAACTAGTATGTAATATGTTACAGATCTCATTTCATGTGCCTGGAAAAGAATTGATGTATTGTTGTCCAACTGTTGGCATATCTTTAGATGTAACTTGTACTGATAGACAGATAATCACTATTCTGGATTATCGACTGTCCAACTGTTGGCATATCTTTAGATGTAACTTGTACTGATAGACAGATAATCACTATTCTGGATTATCAACTGTCCAACTGCTGGCATATCTTTAGATGTAACTTGTACTGATAGACAGATAATCACTATTCTGGATTATCGACTGTCCAACTGCTGGTATATCTTTAGATGTAACTTGTACTGATAGACAGATAATCACTATTCTGGATTATCGACTGTCCAACTGCTGGTATATCTTTAGATGTAACTTGTACTGATAGACAGATAATCACTATTCTGGATTATTACTGTCCAACTATTAGCATATCTTTAGATGTAATTTGTACTGATAGACAGATAATCACTATTCTGGATTAATAAATAAATTAGTATTGAAATAAGAAGAAAGATGTTTCACCTGACCAATCGAACCCCAATAAATTAGTTTGAAATAAAAAAAAAATGTTTCACCTGATCAGTCGAACCCCAATAGAGTTATTGTATTCGTGTAGTTTTCCATGCCTTCTTCACAATTGTTCTTCTCGTTGGAGATTTGAACTTTTTCATATAATATACGAATATATTTCGCCGCATCAACATTGAATGTCACGGTGAACTTTACAAATAAAAACGGAAATAAAGAATTAAGGACAAAAAAAGAATAACAGTTGTTATAAAATATATTGCGATATTTTAGAATGGTT
>NW_013667955.1:48053-77448 GCF_000517525.1 Limulus polyphemus | reverse complement strand
TATTCTGGATTATCAACTGTCCAACTATTAGCATATCTTTAGATGTAACTCGTACTGGTAGACAGATAATCACTATTCTGGATTATCAACTGTCCAACTATTAGCATATCTTTAGATGTAACTTGTACTGATAGACAGATAATCACTATTCTGGATTAATAAATAAATTAGTATTGAAATAAGAAAAAAGATGTTTCACCTGATCAATCGAACCCCAATAGAGTTATTGTATTCGTGTAGTTTTCCATGCCTTCTTCACAGTTGTTCTTCTCGTTGGAGATTTGAACTTTTTCATATAATATACGAATATATTTCGCCGCATCAACATTGAATGTCACGGTGAACTTTACAAATAAAAATGGAAGTAAAAAATTTAGGACAAAAAAAGAATAATAAAAATATATTGCGATATTTTAGAATGGTTATTTGGTTGTTGGTAAGCGATGGGCTATTTCTGTTCTGCCCACCCAGGATATCGAAACCTAGTTTTTAGCGTCACGAGGCTGCTGATTTACTGCCGAGCCACTGGGGTTACTAGGATATTAATTAATAAAATGAAATTTTATAAATGTTTTATTGCCTCGCAAAATAAAAAAAAAGTCTCTTCAAACTAAGTTTGTTTTATATTCAATACATTATAGTAAATCAAGGATTCACATACGTTTTAGCTTGAGGCCCCCATAATTGTAGACACCTAATGATTTTAAATAATAGCCACCTTTCTTTCATTGAAATTCATTCTTCCAAACAATCTCAAGCATAAACAACGCAGCACAGTGACATTTACATAAACAACGCAGCACAGTGACATTTACATAAACAACGCAGCACAGTGACATTTACATAAACAACGCAGTGCAGTGACATTTACATAAACAACTCAATACAGTGACATTTACATAAACAACGCAGTATAGTGACATTTACATAAACAACGCAGCACAGTGACATTTACATAAACAACGCAGTACAGTGATATTTACATAAACAACGCAATACGGTGATATTTACATAAACAACGCAATACGGTGATATTTACATAAACAACGCAATACAGTGACATTTACATAAACAACGCAGTATTGTCACTGTGCTGCGTTGTTTATGTAAATGTCACTGTATGCGTTGTTTATGTAAATGTCACTGTACTGCGTTGTTTATGTAAATGTCACTGTGCTGCGTTGTTTATGTAAATGTCACTTGTACATAAACAACGCAGCACAGTGACATTTACATAAACAACTCAATACAGTGACATTTACATAAACAACGCAGCACAGTGACATTAACATAAACAACACAGTACAATAACATTTACATAAACAACGCAATACAGTGACATTTACATAAACAACGCACTACATTGACATTTACATAAACAACGCAGTACAGTGACATTTACATAAACAACGCAGCACAGTGACATTTACATAGACAACGCAATACAGTGCCATTTACATAAACAACGCAGTACAGGGACATTTACTACAATAAATAAACTTTTCGCTGAAAATATTGCTTCGTCGGATGTCAGGGAAGTTTTAAAGATAATAAGTTTACACATCACATGCTGAGCTTCCCACCGGACAGCAGTGTGCCAGGATTGTGGAAGAGTTCCCGTTTATTTTATCAACCCCTTCCCCCATCCCAGCTATAATTAGAGTTTAAAAGCCTAGAGACAAATAATATTTATTGAAGCATTGGGAGGGGGGGGATAAGAAAAGTGATGTTAAATCATTCACCATCTTCTCACTAAAACAAGTTATGTTATTTAAACGAACCCCCTCCCCTTATCCAATCTCCCTCTGCACGTCCATGCAGCTCATGGAAGAACAGCGCTTCCATGTTCTACCTCGTGGCCACTATTGTCCTCTCAGACCGTCTCGCAGACCACAGTTCAGGAACCACTGGAATAAATCGTGTAAGTTGCAGAATTTCCACTACAGTATTATTCACTTTGAATTTTATATCCCCTAGAGGGCATTTCTATGAATATGATATTATTTTTCTAACAATTGTAGTAATCCCATGCAGGACAGAAATGTAACCAGTAAACCAGAGAAAATAAATTATTATATATTCATTTATATGACATGCTTCTGTATCATGGCGGCGAGTCAAATAAAATTTGTTTCCTACCAATTTATTGGCCATAAAATAATTTCAAAACAGATGTTCATTTCAGTTGCCAAGACTAGGCTTCTCACCCCTCCAGGTAAATCGTTTTATAGGCTCGCCTCATCACCATAGAAGGTGAATGTGTCAATGGTGGGAACCATTAGTTAACAAATTGTTTATGTTTTGGTTCTGCCAGAGTGTGCGCACCAATACGGTCTGATTGTGCGGAAGAAACATCGCCCTTAACTTTAATTATTGGTTACTTTGCCTTAGGACTTTCCAGCATGCTTGGGTACCCTGTCTTGTTTCTGATGGTTCTATAACAGATGAATTTCCTCGTTCGGAGTTAGTTAGGTTTTCATGGCTACTGTTTAAATAGATAGACAGACAGCCATGATCAGAGCATTATCTCACTACTATTACAATACGGAGACAATTCATTTTCAGTCAAATGTATTTGCTTTAATACAGTGGGGAAGGAAATGCATCGTACATGAGACATTAATATACGTTTGTTTGAATCGTTTCTTAGTTAGGCTTCTATTATCCTTTCCTTACACTTTTTCATTATTTGTTTTTGAAACTATTGGTCAAACTGCTGCGCTGGATTTTAGTATCCTGTCTTGTTTCTGATGGTTCTATAACAGATGAATTTCCTCGTTCGGAGTTAGTTAGGTTTTCATGGCTACTGTTTAAATAGATAGACAGACAGCCATGATCAGAGCATTATCTCACTACAACCCAAGCATGTAGCGATTGGTCATAACCGAAATATGTACTATAGTTGTGTTGCAAATGAAGCTTTAATAGACATAATTTTTAAATTATCGTCAACTATTTTATGTTTGTTTGTTTGAAGTTAAGCACTAAGCTAAACAGTGGGCTATCTGTGCTTTGCTGGGCTATCTGTGCTCTGCCCACCACGGGTATCGAAACCCCGTTTCTAGCGACTCGACTTAGGACCCTGCACGGATGTTCTTGAGTCAATGTAAGCACATGTGTTACAGCGTTTTCTGTTACAAGGATAGCTATCTACAATAAAATGTGTGTCTGTTGAGGTGGGTGTTTTAAGGCTACTATAAAATACGTAGTTTTACATTAAGGATCAATTTAACAACACATCAATATGCGTCATATATTCTATTGTTTGCTCATGTTGTGGAAAATTATACATAGGAGAAACCAGTAGATTATTAGAAGAACGTACCCGAGAATATCTCAGAGACATGATAAATTGTAACGTAGATAAACCAGCGGCCCGACACTTCAATTTGCACAACCGTAGCTTTGGTCATTTTAAAATTCTTGTTTTGAAGAAAGCCCCTACAAACAAACATAACCGCGAAGTACAAGAAAACAAATTAATTTTTGACCTGGGAACTTTCCACCCCGATGAGCTAAATGAACGTTTCAGCTTTTTGTAATATTTCCCGTTTTAGTTTTATCCTTTCTTAAAATGTTTTATACAGTAAATTATGTATCTATTATTCTTCAACTATAATGCATATATGTATGTGTGTGCGCGCATGTGTTTGTATATGTGTATATATGTATTTGTATAATTATTTGTGTGTGTGTGTATACATATATATAAATATGTGTGCTCGCGCGCTTGTATGTATATATATATATATTTATCACTTTCTATTGTTTTAGTTATTTCTAATCGTTGTTATACACGTATATTTGTTACATTGTCGCGTCACCTTCGATTTAGAATGTTTTCGTTTACGGATTTCCTGTTTAGTTGGTGATACATGAAGAAGGGCATTACCCGAAACGTTGTATCCACAAGTATATATATTAATATATATATATATATATATTAACTCCTTAATAGTTTGAACTATAACATACTTCTTTTTATAGCTTACATTTAGTTGTGCTTCTGTTCTTTTTTCTAATCTTTAACCTACTTGTTCCCCTGTATTTTTTTATATCTTCACATTTTACCCCATGCTTATTTAATGTCGTCTTAACAATCACGCGCGTTTTTTCTATTTATATGTTTACATTTATATAGCTCACATATATCCGATAAGATACAAGAATCTTAGGAAATCATATAAAATTGAAGAAGTGTTACAACGGGAAAAGTTATTGACACTTCTACACTCCATTGACTATGTCTACCAATAAATATGTTTCTAGTTAGCTAAACGCCGTCTTTGATTGAAATAAAATAAAATAAACAATATGAAGACAATGTGACAGTCTCCATAAAAGTTAGGATGTATATGTTCACTTCAGATAACATTTTTTGAATGCATTAACAAAAAGATATATTCATCTTCCAGGTTTCGCAAGTGCTGGATTAGTGGAAGAGGTTGTGAATACAAGGAAAGCACCAACTTCTCCAACAACAACATTAAGCCCACACAATGAACGTGATTCGCATTTAGAGCACTCACTCGGCAGGTAACCCGGTGATTACAAGGCGCTCCCCCCACCCCTTTCACACCACCCGTCTTTTGTGGCCAACTCCACTGAGCAAGAAGGTCGTCGTGAGTTGAAATTTAAACACGTTTGGTATGTTGCCAGCACCCTCAGGCGTGAGTTAGTCTAAGATAGGTACAAGTTGTTGGTAGTTTTGCATGCTGGTTTCTTGCATGAGTACACAAGTAGTGAGCCCGACTGCTGGTCTTTTTTTTCCCTCAACTAAAGCTAGGATTAGAAATGAAAGCGTCAGTGGAAACGTCCACCTATTGCTGCTGTGATAGATTTTTACCGGCTGAATCGTAATAATTAGGTGTGGTGGATTTTTACCGGTTGAATTGCATTAGTTAGTTGTGATAGATTTTTACCGGTTCAATCGTAATAATTAGGTGTAGTGGATTTTTACCTGTTGAATCGAATTAGTTAGTTGTGATAGATTTTTACCAATTGAATCGTAATAATTAGGTGTGATACATTTTACCGATTGAATCGTAATAGTTAGATGTGACGCAAGCTTGTGACATCTAAAAGTGAGATGGATTAAACCGAACTTTATAGCGCTCCCACGTCCCCAAAACTGTGAAGCGTTTTTTTTACATCAACGGGCCGTGAACGATGTACCCTCGGATTCCCAGTTCGAGAACATCAATCACTAGGCCACGATAGGCCCTACCGTTAGTGTATAAAGTATTTGTAATATGGCTTCCAGGAATTATCTAATTCTCGTTATTTGAGCTCCTCATAAATCGCCAGTTAGAAAAGGGTGAACATATGATTGTACCCTGCATAGTTATATGAACAAACTGATAATTATTACGATTAAACCGATAAAAATCTATCACACCTAATTATTACTATTCAACCGGTAAAAATCCATCGCACCTAATTATTACGGTTCAATCGGTAAAAATCTATCACAACTAACTAATGCGAATCAACCGGTAAAAATCCACCACACCTAATTATTACGATTCAAACGGTAAAAATCTAATCATCTCTCTTATAACGTTCCTGTCCAGGGGGTATTTGTCATCATTTTAACCGGATAGTGGAATTTGACTATCTCTGTTATAACGTTCCTGTCCAGGAGGTATTTGTCATCATTTTAACCGGATAGTGGAATTTGACCATCTCTGTTATAACGTTCCTGTCCAGGGGTGTTTGTCATCATTTTACCTACTTGTGCTAGTGAAACCGAAGTTAAGATCTCTCTTATAACGTTCCTGTCCAGGGGGTATTTGTCATCATTTTAACCGGATAGTGGAATTTGATTTAGTGTCTTTGTTGTTGTTTTTTAGATTTTTTGCACAAAGCTACATATAGCCGTCCCTATTTTGAACTGATAGACTTGAGGGTAAACAGTTAGTGAAAAGCACCCACCGCCAACTCTTCAACTACTTTTATCTGACCGGATAGTGGAATTTGACCACACTAATATGAATATACTACCTTAGGTAAACAGATATCACCTTAGATAAACAGATATCTTAGTGTCTTTGTTTTGGTTAGGTAACAACTCTAGTTTTAGTACGTTTGTATTAGTGTAAAACTAGAGTTGTTACCTAACCAAAACAAAGACACTAAGATATCTGTTTACCTAAGGTAGTATATTCATATTAGTGTAAAACTGTAGTTGTTACTTAAGCAAAACAAAAGACACTAAGATATCTGTTTATCTAAGGTAGTACGTTTGTATTAGTGCAAAACTAGAGTTGTTACCTAACCAAAACAAAGACACTAAGATATCTGTTTATCTAAGGTAGTACGTTTGTATTAGTGTAAAACTAGAGTTGTTACCTAACCAAAACAAAGACACTAAGATATCTGTTTACCTAAGGTAGTATATTCATATTAGTGTAAAACTAGAGTTGTTACCTAACCAAAACAAAGACACTAAGATATCTGTTTACCTAAGGTAGTATATTCATATTAGTGTAAAACTGGAGTTGTTACTTAAGCCAAACAAAGAAACTGAGATATCTGTTTATTTAATGTAGTGTGGTTTGTATTAGTGTAAAACTAAAGTTGTTACTTAAGCCAAACAAGCACACCAAGATATCTCTTTATTTAAGGTAGTATGTTTGTATTAGTGTGAAACTGGAGTTTTTACTTAAGGCGCTAGCTTGAGGAAGGTTATTTCTGGGTTAAGTAGATCTAATCTAAATGCTGAGGAATCGCTTCTTTACACATTATAATATTTTTCATATTTAGATTTGTAAATCGTGATTCAGTAAGGATTATATTTTAGTATGAATATAAGTGAGTCAAAACAGCTAGATGATCCATTTTATAACAACAGAGTAACTTTTAATATTCACTCTTTTCATATATTCTCATCACAATGTTATGATAATGACTGACTTTATATCAGGATATTTCTAACACAATGTTATGACATTACGCTGACTTTTAGCACCCTTCTTCAAAGCACTCCCATCACATTCGCTACTGCCACCGCTAACGGGTACTTGATAAAGAATAAAGGTGGTTAAACCTCATAAGTCAAAGAGAGAGAGAAAACGTGCGTGCGAGTGTGTCGTGGGGTCAGAAAACACGGCACAACAAGCACATTTATCTTTGTGATCCAACAATACCGTCTTCATCATCCATCAGGACCAATAAGAGGATATTAAATCCCATTTTTAACGTGTTCAACGAATTAAAAAAGGAAACTGTCTGTCGTCTGTGAACATTTATTTGAACTGGTAGGAAATTGCACGATTACTATCCGAACAATTACTGTACTGTGCGAGTTATAAGTAACAAGGAAGAAAGATAAGGAGCAAACATACAACTAATAAGATTGATTACCGATAACGAGCGTTTATCATGGTCGTCGTAGCTTTGGAGTGAAAGGTCTTCTGATATGTTGCCGTCCAAGGTCGCTAATTATGCAAAAGTGAACCATTATTTTGAAATTATTAAATGTTACATCTCTTTCTGTGTGTTATATACAGTGGACCATAGTTTTTGAAATTATTAGATGTTACATCTCTTTCTCTGTGTTATATACAGTCAACCATAGTTTTTTAAGTTATTAGATGTTACATCTCTTTCTGTGTATTATATGTACACAAGAAATGTCTTCTCACTATAATCTAGCTTAGAAATAACGGACTTCAATGTTCAAACACTTAAACGATTTCCGGTAATAAAACAAAGTTTTGCGTTGATCTTTTTTTCCCTTCCACTAATCAATGATTCAAATAAATTGTGCTAATTATTGATGAAAATAAAACTAAGTGAGAGTATATTTGTTTTATATGACGGTTAACGGACACATTTCAGGTTTTAATGTGATATTTCATCTTATAGTCGAGCTTGTATTCTTATCAGTCGAAAGTATAAACCAGTTGTTTGAATTTAACATTTTTTCTGCATTATCCTGTATAAACTGTAAACGTGGTATTTATTTATTTTTAAACGATCAATTACTGTTAAGCAATCTTGAGTTTGGAAATCTGATAACGTTTTGTATCTAGTGTTTCGATACCCGTGGTGGGCAGAGCACAGATAGCCCATTGATTAGCTTTGTGCTTAATTACAAACAAACAAACAAGTAACTGGTGTAATAGTGACTATAGATAAAAAAATAATATCTTTTATTGGGGTTAAGTGAATTATGAAAAAAATTAATTTTCATAGTTTAATTGAAAAATTTATTGAGAAACGTATCGTTGATTTTTTTTTTCTTTCTGGATATCAGTGTTGGCAGGCTTATAATTAGACTTTTTCTGTGGCCACGGAAATAAACGCTCAATTAAAAACAGTATAATCATGTTCATGATGTTTGTAGTTGAGCACAAAGCTACACAATGGGCTATCTATGCTCTGCACACCACGGGTATCGAAACCCGGATTCTAGCGTTGTAAGTACGCAGACATACCGCTTTGCCACTGGGGGTTGTTCATGATGTTCTCTAAAACTCTGTAAATTATTAAGCTCATGGTTGTTGATGAGAATGACAATATAATCATATTTGACTTGTCATGTATAATTTTTAATCCTGAGAAAATAGTTCACGAGTCATGGGCAGCTGAAACCATAATGTGTACCATCTGTTCCATCTTAAATACTAACCACTTCTGTGCTAGTGCGCCTGACGACCGTCCTAGGAGACCATGAAGTCGTCGTAGCAACAAGGGTCCTGAGAACTTGAAACATTAAAAGTAGTTATTTTGGTCATAAATCAGAGAGTCAATCGCCTTTGGCTAAAGAACCACCACCACTATCTATGTGGACATGGAACCTGTGAGAGCGTTAATACAGGTGTTTCCTTGGGTTCTAACTGGTTTAGTGTTCAACAATACCATCACAAAATCTGACCAATAGGATGGAGTCCAAGGTATTTTGAAGGTACAGACAAAGAAATATCAACGCAACTTTCATTATTTAATGGTATAAATAATAATGGCAAACATGGATACAGTGTTGTTTGAAAGTGACTGTTTAGTTACACTACGTAAACTGTTCGTGTTGGACCTAAATCAGAAAAATTATTACTATTTTACATTTTAACTTCAAAGCCAGAGCTAAGGGTGTCCGTTATATACCTGTAATCACAGCTATAAAGCTGGACTAACCTTAAATAACTATATATATATATACACACACACACCCAGAGTTAAAGAGACAAATTAAGAATGCATATATGTATATATATACAGAGAGTTAAAGTGGTAGATTAAAGGGAAAAACTTAATTTCAAATTGTGTGACTCATCAACTGATCGTCGTTCATCAAAAAAGTTTCGAATAATTAAATATAAATCCATAAATAATGTTTTTGTGGTGTGCCACATGTACAACATGATGTATAGTAAAAGTTATAACAGTTTACTTTTTTGGTTAGGTTTTGGTACTAAACGTATTATAGAATATTCAAATATAATGCTTTTGAAATATTAAACATCTACACAAGGCCTTAAACGCCTTTTATTTAAGTTCTTTGACTTTTATTTTAGTTGTACAGGAATGGTTGGACTACATACATTGTGGTACTGACATTTAATTTTTGTAGAGTTTCAAATCCTCGTCCCACTAAACATGCTCGCCCTTCCAGTCGTGGGGGCGTTATAACGTGACGGTCAATCCCATTATTCGTTGGTAAAAGATTAGGTATGCGCGAAATTCAAAACAAGATTAAAAAAGTAGTTTGTTGTATCTACACATACATTCTACAGCAACCATATAACATAGTACAGGAGGGAGGAGGAGGTTAACGAACCTGACCCTCCCTGGTCTTTAAAGACCTAAATCCCGACAGAGAGAAAAGTAGAGGGTGGTTACCTCTCACAGAAATATACAGCCAGCTGTTTAATATGATAATGAATAAATATATGAGGTACAACTTAATGGACAGGTTGTTTTGAATTGACTGAAAAATCATTATCATCAAAATATAATTTATCTGTATTTGTGTTGATCTCAGCATTATCTGAATCATATATTGATATAAATATCACATCTCGCTAACGTTGTAAGACTAGAATATCTAAACAGTGATGCACTTTAAGAAATAATTTATAACACTGACATAAATAATTAAAAATGTTGATATGGTAGTCAATATTTAGTGGCTGAAACCGAAATTTGTTAACTTCATTATAGTATATTGACAAAGAGTCCAATTACAGTGAACTTGTGTGATTTCACGCACAAAAATATTGTTCAACAACTTACTTTTTACTTATTATAATTTTTCTTCACCAAAACATGGATTTTAAGGACAAAAAGATGACGTAGAGGCCTAATCTAATCTTTGATTCGCTACTTCTGCTGCAGTAGACTAGTTTTGTTTAATTCACGGCTCATCAGTGCTGCTTCGAAAAGCGACACAAATAAATAAAGAAGACCTTATATATTGGTGGAATTTACAAACAGATTGTTTAGTTTTGATGTATAGGTTTTGACTCACTAATAATAACCTGAAATACCATATGTCTCCAGCTTTGTTCTTCCCATTGTTTGAAGTTCAGCTGTTTTAAAGTGTATCTTATATCTTACTGTTTTGGAGGTAACATTCATATCTCTGCTGGAATACCATGTGTTACGTATAGAGCTTACCCTAAGGTACTTAACATAAATTTTGAAGAACTTCATTTTTTTACCTCGACCATCTCTATTATCTACAGTACTGGTTTCACATAACCTCTTCAGAGTTTCCACATGTTTCTATTGAAACATGGAATTCGTCAATCGATCTCATTGACTAGACTTCACTAGCCAAAACTTTGATGGTACACATTTGTTATGTGGCATTTCTGTTCAGGGAGCCACAGATGCATTGATCACACTACTGCTAGGAACAGTATGACTGTCGATATTTTATAGGCATCATGCTGTGTGGCATTGTCTGATTTGTTGGAATACAGCCAGTAACAGTGTAAACTATTAACGAGTGTCTGTACTCAGATGCCACTAAATCTCATACAATGGATTGAAATCAATCCCATAATATCTGCATTCTATTCATTGTTTTAATAATTATTTCCAATACGTTGTGTACTAATAATAAACTCAATATGTTTTAACTTCAAATATTATATACATTCTATAAATGTACTCATATGTAAATAATTCTTTGTGTTATATTCAGTTTGTTCACTTTATAGAGTTGAAAAAATAACATTTAACTTTTACTTACTTGGATTTTCAATTTAATATAATTGCAAAATGGATAGAAAATTAGAGTGTTTTCTGTACTATATCGAGCACTCAGTTTTCTCACTGGTGCTAACGTCCTGAATAACACACTGCTTAATTAAAATAATTTAAGGTTTGTTTGAATAAAAGTTTGTAACTTTGGAAGATACTTATCATTGGTGATTTTATCTCTATTTAAATGAAAAAAAAACTCCTTAGTATTGTATCTGTCCTCAGTTGTGCAATTCACTGGTAAAGCCTTTTAAAACCTATTGTTTTTACAGTGTTCATTCGCTAGTTGTGCGTGTGTGTGTGTGTGTATGTGTGTGATCTTTATCGGAGTTTAGGTCTTATAGACCTGGGAGGGTCAAGTGCATTTGACCTATCCCCCTCCCCCCCTCTGGTAGATGGTAACTGGTTTCTGGAGGATATTATAATAAATACTACATGAGGGTCAGAGTAAGTATGGGATACTCTGACCCCTTTCAGGACAATGTCCATGTATGTAATTGCAGTTAAATTAATGTGATTAAGCACATTTCCTCTTTATTCGCTATTATGGTTTTACACATGGCGAACAGTTTCACACGTGTATTCACATTTTCATTAGTTTTACTTACTCCTCAAGAGCATTACACAAATAGCCTATTAGTGCTGTAGCAGCTTAAAACTAATGTTAGTTTCTTAGTCTAGTGTATGGTGGCCTTATTAAGTGCTTATTTCTAGTGAACATATTAATGGATGAGAGTTACTTCTTCTTCATCATGTATGCAGTGGCGATCAAATTGGCATAGTAGTTAATTTGTATGCCAGTTTTGCGCGAAATAATTTAGCGAATTCTGTAGGAGACTATCGAAGAGTGTTTGTAAGTTTGCATATTTATGCATAAATTGTGATGAAGTGGTTCTGGGTACTTTGTGTATTGGAGTTACTAATGAGTTTTGTATTGTTTGTAATTTGTTAACATGTTTTGGTGCTATATTTATCCATGCTGGGCATGCATATTCAATTACAGGTCTTGTATATGTTTTGTAGATTTTGATTATGTTGTTTGCTGTAGTTCCGTAGTTTGTACCCGTTAACTTAACCATAACTTGTGTGTTGCTAAACGTTTTTGAGAATGTTACTTATTAACCCACGTTAACTTAGAATCATAGGTTCATCCTAGAAATTTGGCTGAAGCTACTGTCTGGAAAAGTGTTCCTTTCATATATAATTTAGCTGGACCTTTTTCGTGTTTTATTTGTTTTGTAAATAATACCAGTTGATTTTTGGAGACGTTTATCTTAATTCTCTATTTTTGGCAATATTCCTCAATATTGTTTAATTGGGGTTGTAAATTTGTTGTTGCTATTGATGGTATGGGCGCACTTTTCCAGACTGCAACATCATCGGAATATCCTTGATTTGGATCATTTATAGGTATATTGATAACATACATGATGAATAGGATAAGGCTAACTACCCCTCCTTGAGGAATATCCTTGAATTGGATCTTTTAGGAACATATTGATAACATACATGATGAATAGGATAGGGCTAACTACCCCTCCCTGAGGAATATCCTTGATTTGGATCTTTTAGGAACATATTGATAACATACATGATGAATAGGATAGGGCTAACTACCCCTCCCTGAGGAATATCCTTGATTTGGATCTTTTAGGAACATATTGATAACATACATGATGAACAGGATAGGGCTAACTACCCCTCCCTGAGAAATATCCTTGATTTGGATCTTTTAGGAACATATTGATAACATACATGATGAACAGGATAGGGCTAACTACCCCTCCTTGAGGAACACCTGCCTCTGGGATAAATGACTTCGAGAAGGTTCCTCCTATGTTGCCTGTTTTCCAGAAAGTTAGATAACCAGCGAATAATTCCGCTCGGCAGTTCCATTTCTGACATATGGAACCTTAGACCATTATGCCAGACAGTGTCGAATGCATTCTCAATATCGAGAAATCATGCGACAATGCTGCCTTCTCTTTAGTCTATTAATTAAAAATAGGGGCGGTTATACACAGATAACTCTTTGTGTAACTTTGTGCAACAGTTCTACAACAAACAATTTAGTTTGTGATATTTCTATTCTTTTATAGATTTAATAAATGAAGTAAAAAATCATTTTTTACTTCATTTACTTCATTTTTTACTTCCAGTTATTTATGAAATGACATGTTTAATAATAAAGCTGATTCTAAGTCAGCATCGTGCTTAACAATCTCAACTTTTTTTTTAATTTTGTGTCTTTTATGTTGCAGTAGAAAGACAATAAATTGAAGAATAATGAATACGACATTAAATATCTTATTGTGTGTTACAGATATATTTATTTCCATAATAAATTTTGTGTAGCTTTGCATAAAAATTATAAAACAAACAATGCACCATCTTGGCCTTTAATTCCTGTAGACGGGAGACCTTGGGGTGACTCCATCACAGTTCTTCAGTTACTTTCGTTTATTTTAGAGCAAAGCCACATTGGGCTATTTGCTGTGTCCACCGCGGGAAATCGAATCTCGGATCTTAGTGTTGTCAGTTCGTAATCTTACCGCTGTCTCATCAGAGACTGTTCAGTTAGTCAATTGTGTCTACGTTCAACTGAGTACCAGTATTGTGGACATTATGTCTGGCGATGCTGTTTGGATATAGTGTCCACAGAATCCTGATGTTTTTGCATTTTCCTTAACATGTTGATCTTTTGACAGTGTAGCAAGTCTTTCTGTTGTACTCCATCATGGGTGGGACCAGTAGGCGTCAAAGATTTTTCCCATTTTCTTAGTTTTATTATTACCAAAGGAAAAAATAAAAATAAATAAATGAGTATGCGAAGATAACTCTTTAGGCAACAATAATCATCACCTGCAATTACTGTACCTCATTTCGTGAGTATGCATTATCTTTTAGAAACATCGTTTTCAAAGATGCCTCCCTTTTTCATCCAAAAGGGGATTACTAGCTCTTTAATGTCGTTAAAGAAATTATGTGGGGACCCGTTGGACAAAACACATGATCACAAGAACGTGAACTCTTCTTGAAGTCGAATTTTATTGGATATATGAATATTGAAGTAACCCTCCAAGCTACTTTGTATTCCTTGAGAGGAGATATTGTCAAAAATTTGAGATTTTCTCTGGTGTCTCTAATCAAGGAGTATTGCCCTTGCAACAAATCTTTACTCATATCCTCACATCCACCTGCCAATGTGAAGGTAAGCTATCTGATCTAGAATGTCAGACTTATCTTCCCAACTCTCTCAGCTGTTCTCACTATTAGTGATTTGGACCATAAACCATCTTTCCACGGTATTTTAACTTGTGTTCATTGTGGTAGCAAAGACCATTACAGCTATGAATGTAAGTTAAAACTACAATGTGTCATAGGCTCTGATTTCCTCTCCTCTTATTTTATATCATACCCCTAAGTGGATAGAATCAATAGAAGAGCAGAGAATAAAATCCATCAATAACATTTATATTCTGAGGCGAGGAAGACCCATAGTTATGGTTCTGTATTCTGTTCCACTATGAGGTGTAAACAAACCTTTTTATTCTGCCTCTGGAGCTTTTCTCTCCTATTGAAAGCTCTTTTGTCCTTCATGGATAAACAAGTAGATAAACCAACATCTATATCCTGTCTATTCCTACCAGTGGTGAAGATGAGTGCATGAGACTAGTTACATTGGTTCTGATGGGAAGGACTGATAATGTGTTTAGTCCTTACTCACTTAAATTCTATCAGTCTGATGGGGAAAGCTCCTTCCAACCAGGGAAGGTTTCGTGGAGATTGATAGGCCTACTATTGATAAAAAAGTTGGCATAAATTCAAACAATAGAGTTCCACACTTAAATGTCCTAAGTATTTTAAGAGATCCAACACCTTTTATTTCCGATTTTTACAGATAGCTCAAAATATGGTGACTCTACGCCAATAGTTGCTCATAGGATCCTTTTTACACATTCTGTGTCGCTGCTAAGTTCTATACACCGCCAACTGTTGAGCTACTCTTGTCTGACCGAATAGCGTACTCATTATCATAAAATCCATAGAGTGTTTTTGTTTTACTATGGCGTAATACTAACATCCACCAAAGATGTATAGAAACTACAATATTCTACTTTGTCTTTTATCCGTATATAGAATCTTCTAACATGGTTATCCTGCCTTACTATGGCGTAATACTAACATCTACCAAAGATGTATATAGAAAGTACAATGTTCTAAATTGTCTTCTATCCGTATATAGAATCTTCTAACATGGTTATCCTGCCTTACTATGGCGTAATACTAACATCCACCAAAGATGTATAGAAACTACAATATTCTACTTTGTGTTTTATCCGTATATAGAATCTTCTAACACGGTTATGCTGCCTTACTATGGCGTAATACTAACATCCACCAAAGATGTATAGAAATATAGAGAGCTGACATTCCAGGACCTTCCAAGAGCTAAGCATGTTGGTATAGGTAAATAAATTAGTGTGTTATTTACATTCTATCTACTCCAGAACCAGTAAGTGAGCGCCATTGACTAGCTACCTTTTGTCTAGTCTATTAGTTCGAAATTAAGAACGTTTATATGCAGCTAACCCTTGTGTATCTTTGTGTGAAAATTCTAAGCAAACAATATATTTTTGGAATGCATTATATGTAAAATACTTTAATCACGTTTAGGTGATAGAATATTTAAACATTAGATAAGAAAAGGAATTCAACATTTTACCATTTACTTCATAGAAAAAAATGGAATGAAGTTAAAAAATGGGCCATCTTGGAACTAACCAAACACTAAGCTTCGAACCTATTTCTATACAAGATCAGGTTCAGGCTTTTATCTCGTAGTGGTGAATAACCAGATCAGGTTCAGGCTTTTATCTCGTAGTGGTGAATAACCAGATCAGGTTCAGGCTTTTACCTTGTAGTGGTGAATAACCAGATCAGGTTCAGGCTTTTACCTTGTAGTGGTGAATAACCAGATCAGGTTCAGGCTTTTACCTTGTAGTGGTGAATAACCAGATCAGGTTCAGGCTTTTACCTTGTAGTGGTGAATAACCAGATCAGGTTCAGGCTTTTACCTTGTAGTGGTGAATAACTAGATCAGGTCCAGGCTTTTACCTTGTAGTGGTGAATAACCAGACCAGGTTCAGGCTTTTACCTTGTAGTGGTGAATAACCAGATCAGGTTCAGGCTTTTACCTTGTAGTAGTGAATATCTAGCTTCGAAACATTCTCTTCTCCAAATTCCCACTTAGCCAGTTAACTGTTTCCTGCACATTCTATATATTTGTTTTTCCCGCACAAATATTGAACAGTTCACTATTTGAGCTCACATTTTAACAAATTTCAAGCGTTTAAAGAAAATTGGAAAACCCTGTAAAATCATAGGTGGTGAGCGAGTCTTTTGTTTGGGTGGGCTATTCTGTCGCGTGTGGGGAGTTGCACAATTGGGAAGAATCAGTTCGTGCTCATAAATGAATAAACTCTCCTCGGTGACTCCTATACACCCTATTTAGATCTCTCTGTGTCTCTCTCTCCTCACACATACAGTTTTGTGTTGGTGAGAATAACGCCCAGTCAGGGGCGGTTTATTTGGGTAGGCTAAGCCTTTCGAAGCCTCTTATACGTGCCACCCCTGTGTAAAGTTAAAATGGAAGAGTAAGTGACTTTTGAGCATGTAATCAAATGCCCGTATTAATAAGTTTCTGGGGTTATTCATGATTATATCTCTATGTATTTCAGAAATTATTTGTTTAGTAATAGATTTGTTTAGCTACCCTACGAGTTTAGATAATGTGATTTGTTACGTTCGTGAAGGGGCTTGTTCACTAACAAAAATGTGAGAACCAAGGTACAAATTTGGTTTTACTGGTTTGAGAGTTTTGTCATTCTTTACTAAATAACTAGTCCATAATAAGATAGTGTGAGGAAATGATTTTACACGATTAACTCATATGTACATGTACAGCATTTGGGCAACAAAGTTATGACAAAAAATCTGACCTTTACTCTCCTGATAATATTTAAAAAATTATTTCAGCTAACGTTCCGCCATCGCGTCTTCATCGGAACTAGTAGACAGCGGTATAGTCTTGCAAATTATAATGCATTCTAATTAGTATTTATGGTGCATTGTATTATGAAACTTAAGATATTTCTTGCATAGCATTCTATGCTATATTTTGAAGAGTTGTTAGTCATTTAATATACTTCTCAGTTTACGTATTCTAAAAACACACTGAAATGTAATATATCCTTTCAGACTAAATGAAATATTTGGAATGAAGTGGCCAGGAACGTAGTACGTAAAAAGTTACAAAACACTTTCTTTGAAACGTAAAATAATATGGTAAAAACAAAAATCTATGTTATAACATACCATCTCCTCTGTGGTATTAGTGATAGTCACGTCCCACTCAACATGTTTTAGAACGGAACGTTCGTAACATTGAGAAAAGGTTTCCTAGTATATTTTTTAACTGTCTCTCCTCGTAGGATAATAATATGAGAAGCTGAGTGCATATTAAAGTCCTAAGAGAACAGAGATATCATGAACTAAGCCGTAGCATTACTGCTACTAACAAAAACAGCATAGGCCTATCTATAAGTTGTCATTGATTAACCTGTGTACTGTACCACAGAAAGGTCTCAGCCAAGCCTTGCTTCGTGGCTTCAGATGCGCCGATACTGGCGGGGCCCCGCGAAGATGTTAGTGAGCAACAATGTGATCTGCATGGGGCGGCATCCTGCCGTTTTCGTTACACCTCTGATGATGAACGGGAAGAGTGAAAAGATTGGACAAGAGAAAATATTCGTAAGTATTAACAAAAGAAAACGTATTTCCTGATCTGTGATGAAAGAAAAAAAAATAGTATTTTGAAACAAATATATTAAAAATAACCTATTAGAATCTATTTCCAGACTAATGAAAGATGTTTTGTAAAGACAATAATGCCTTCGTTCCAATACTTGGCTATATATGCTAATATATATATACAAACTGATACGGTCACAACAAAACCAAGGGTAGTTTTTCTTGTGTTATACTTTAGTAGCAACAAATTTTAGTTGTAAACATCCTTCAAGTAGAAAAACGCCCGCTTTTTGAAGAAGTGGAACAATTTCCTATTTCTGGAAGAAAGGCTTACAATTTGAAGGTAAGACCACCAATATCGAAAGAGGTCACTCAGTGGGTCAGCGACAACTTTGTGGACTTACAACACTAAAATCCGGAATCTGATTCCCCACGGAATATGGAGTGCAAACAGCTCATTGTGAAGCTTTACGTTGAAACAACAAGAAATAATATTTCTTTCTGGTTTTGTTCCTGCTCACATTTCAGAAGCCCACCAGTGGCACAGCGGTATGTCTGCGGACTTACAACGCTAGAAACCGGGTCTCGATACTCGTGGTGGGCAGAGCACAGATAGCCCATTGTGTAGCTTTGTGCATTAAAAAAAATTCAAATTCACATTTTAGAGCTAGACGCATTTAACAACATGAATTCGGGAATGATATATTTATAAAAATGACGGCTAGATCAAAGGAAAGTATAAAACGGAAGTTTCTATTATCCTATAATGATTTTAGTGATGTAAAGTATTCATATACGTTACTATGGAAAATGTCACTCAATCACACATTCACTGGTAGAATTAGCTTTTTTCTCGAGTTACAAACATTCTCATTCACCCAGTTCACAGGTAATGATTATTAACACATTGGCTACGAAGGCTATCTGTGTCCCTTCCAGGAAGTGCTTTAATGAAAGTAACAAATATATATATATTTTTACATGAAAAAGTAAATGCTTAAAATAAATCTGATTTAGATTAATTTAAATAATTTTCTGTCTAATGAAATTTTTTATGTCAAAAATTTAGAAGAAAACTAATCCACTGTAACTTGTAATTTTCCCCAAAATATCGAGATTTAATTAGTATTTAGATTGTCATAATTCGAAGTTAGAAGGTGAAGTGTCGTTTCCAAAAGTGTGAAAAATAGGAAGTTCGCAAGAGAGTGAATTGTTATTATGATTATCTTTAATTTCAAAATAAACACAAAGTAAACACAAAAAATATCCGCTTTTTCATGAAACCGGTAGTAAATCAATTAAACAAATAATGTCGTTCGCTTACAAATTAATGATGCGACTGTCATTGAATGATAATCAAAATTAGTAATTTTTTTCAGTTATTAGTATGAGTTATTTTCATTGAAAATGTTTAAAATTTGAAAAACCTATGGTCTTATACGTAACCATAAATCATATATATATATAAAAGTGCTCATTTAATGCGTTACGAGAGAAGAAATAATACCTACCGTGGTGCTGCCATCTAGTAGTAGTTACAAGTTACCTGTATGATCTTGTTAGACAAGAACCTGAATTATAAACACTAGGCGATAGTATTTGTTTCTTTGTTTACAAACAAATACAAAGCTACACAATGGGCTATCTTTGCTCTTCTCACCACGGGTATTGAAACCCGGTTTATAGCGTTATAAGTCCGCAGACATACCGCTGATAATGCTTGTTCGAGAAAACTGAGTGTTCTTTTCTTGTTTGTTTCAACGCAAATCTACTCAACGTGAAATTTAACTCCAAATTGTTGTGAGTCTATAAACTTAAAAAACAAGACAAAAACGCATTTAACAAGCAACATAAAAAAACATCGATAATTCAGCATTTTATTGCTGATATGTGTGTAGAGAACCATGTGTTTGTATCCTGTCTTTTACTAATATATTTATTGTAAGTCGTCCTTTAAGGTGCGATTTAAATATTTACACCCAAGATTTGTAGAACAACTATCTTGTAATTAAGCAATGTATGTTTGGCCTAAAATTAATAATAGGCGAAGCTTGAATGGTTTGTTTGTTTGTAATTAAGCACAAAGCTCTGCCCAACACGGGTATCCAAACCGAAAAAAACTAAAAAAAATTAATCCATTCAGATATTTTTGGAGTTAGTTTTACTTGGTTGATAAAATCACCTTATGATTGAATTCTTCGAAGGACGCGGCTGATAGACAAACTTTTAATTTTTTTTCTTTATTTGAGGAAAAAGCCTTTATATAATTAAAATCTAATTTCATTTATTAAGTAAAATCCAGCCTGGAAAATCACTTATCTTGTTAATATGCATTTTATGCGGTTTTCACAACGATGTATACAAGGTTGTGCATGCATTATGCTATACGTACATCTGTATGATGAAGTGTTTCACATGTAACGTTACAGAATACATAAAAGAAATTTCTACGACAATCTGTTTGTGTATATCATAATGGTATAATTACCTTAGAGCAAACTGTATCAAAACAAGATGAATTGTAGATTCTGTACACGTCTACATTTAAAATCTATCTTGTAAAACTTGTGATTGTAACATTCTGATGTTCATTAGTAGTTAGGGCGATTGTCCTATACCCCAAAGGATGCCACCTCCGTGGGGGTCACAAGGAAATAAAGAGGGAGGAAGAGATGGAAACAATGATATCACTAGAGACGATGATGTCATCAGAGAGATTACGTCATAGTTCCACGAAGTTGAATCAGAGGGCGCCCTGCTAGGCCACCATGACAGGCGGACATGACATCAGAGATAATGACTTCCACGAAGTGGATCAACGTGTCTCAACATGGCTAGAGTTAATACAGTCGGTATAAAACACTAATTCATTAGTTCTATATTTAATCAAACAATTAACTTACTGCTGGAAAACTTTTACCATGCCTATTGTTTTTATAATTATTAAACAAGTCAGCCGATCACGTTTGTTTGATTTAGTACAAATTTAGCATATACTTAGCGTAGTTTCTAATTACACACAACGAATATTAGTTCTAACAACTAATACAAATCTCCATTTATACTTGATATAGAAAACTAACGTTTCATCATAAACCGATGTAATATTGTTAATATATATATGTAAAATCATATAATTAAGAAACATAGTGAAACATTTATTCACAAAACTTCAAGATGTACTTTGTTATTTACGAAAACACAAATGCAAATCTTTGTTATGATTAAATAGAAAAAAATGCAACTTTCATATAATGAAATGAGAGCAAATAATAAAAGTTATATCATTTCTCAGTACTAAGTATATGATTTCCAATTAAAACAGTTTTTCTTGCTCAACACATAACACAACACAAAAGTACTAGACCTTCCATAGGGATACAAATAACGCAGTTTATTCATATACATTTAAAGTGAAATCAAAATCAAATTGGGCATTAAGATAGTTTATCTTCAAATTTGATTATTACTACCAGAGAAGGTGAATAAAAAGCATTAGAGTATTTACCTTTGAACGAAGTGTGCAAACTAATAGTGAAAGAAAAAATATAGTAAAGGTACAACAATAATAGTTTCTACTTTTCTACATCAAAACATCACACTCACAAACAGAAACATACATATATATATATATATATTAATTGGATGTTTGCAGTGATAAGTCCTTGTGCATACGGATTAAAGAAAGCACTCCAGGGCAGCTAAGACTTTCTTCCTACAGCCTGACACAACTCAGGGCCATTGGAGATCCAAATGAGTTTGCAGAAGCTTCCGTTTAGGTTGTGGGTTGACAACGACACAATAGTCAGTACTTTTTGTTCTGAACCAACTTCTAAGCCTCTATGCAGTGGGTGACCTGAAACTGGCAATGGTTGTTCCAATTGTCTAGTGCTAAAATTTCATCCCTGCTGTAATGATTGATGAGGGTTGCTAAGAAACTTCCCATGATTATAGTAATATTTCCTCCTAGGCTTGCAAATTGACCACATTTCTGATTAAAATAGTGGCTAGCCTGGTGCTGGTCGTCATGGTTACGAATATGCATTTCTTCTTCTTGACTACTTTGACATACCTCCACGATGTGACGTTTGATGAGGTTTCTCCTGGGATTGAAGTTTTTGGATGTTTTTCCTTGGCTGTACTGAGTAGAGGTGTTTCCACATGTTGAAATAATTTTTCTACAATAAGAACAATCTGTGGCTGGAAAACTATACATCGTCTGGCTCATTTCCATTCCTGCGGCTATGATTTGGGAGCCTTATGGAATAATGGTGGTTTTCCATTAACAGACAGATCTTCCATACCTGGCACATCAATAGCTGATGATAGCACCACTTTCTCTGGAGGTATCAGTTATCCTTCGTCTGAGGTAATTCATAAGAGATATCCTTCTCTTTTTGTATTATGGCCCGGCATTGCCAGGTGGTTATGAGCAAAATTTCCCCACCAACTATAGCAAAAATTGTGTATTCGCTTTTCACAGCTCAATTCAAGCTATAAGATCTTATGAAAGAAACGCCTTAAAGTGGTGGTTGCATTGTTTATATGCTTTATTTTGGTTGGTTGATCATAGTACGTGCCACCAACACCATTATAAACCTCTTTATGCACTAGAAAGCTTGAGTGAACATCAGCGTGCTCGCAGCAATTATAGATTGATTATCAATTAACAGAATCATAGAGAAAGTAGGAAACAAAAATATAGATCCCCATACCACTGTCAAGTTCTCTTTGTATAGCTTAAAAGCAAAAAAACATCTTAAGATCTATTCTATAGATCCCCATACCACTGTCAAGTTCTCTTTGTATAGCTTAAAAGCAAAGAAAACATCTTAAGATCTATTCTATAGCATTTCCTTTCGGAACTTTAACAAAAACAAACACCTAATGACTAGTGATCACACATTATAAGTTAGAACAAACTTTATTTCATCATGCTAGAATAAAACTATGCCAAAAGCTTAAGAAACTTTCAGCAAAGGTGAAATAAGTTTAACAGCTATGATTGTAAAACCATAACATTATCAACACAGCAGCAAACTTGGAAAGTTCTGCTAATGTCACGTGCTATGTCACTAGTTTCAAGTGCCCATGAATCCTTCTGATCTATACTCTAGAGATTACTTTCCATCTCATGTCAACAATCATCATTCATTTACAAATATTTTCACGGATTTAATGTTAAGAGTAAATTCTGCAGTTGCACTGCTATTCCAATGATTATCTGCCAGTACTCTAAGAATGATATTTTCATCTTTCAACAAGTTAACTCAGAAATTAAGGATAGTTGCATCCTTTCAGTTTCTGTGTATAAATCAATAACTGTGTTACTTTAACGAAACACAACTATTTCTTATATTTGTTTTTCCAACACATTACATAATTTCAACTGAATGATCGAAAGGAAAGGAGTGCTCGTTATAATGATTTACAATACACCTCAGTGCTGTTCTAGTTTTACTGCTCGGTGCTTGTTTAACAATACACCTCAGTGCTGTTCTAGTTTTACTGCTCGGTACTTGATTAACAATACACCTCAGTGCTGTTCTAGTTTTACTGCTCAGTACTTGTTTAACAATACACTAGTTTTACTGCTCGGTACTTGTTTAACAATACACCTCAGTGCTGTTCTAGTTTTACTGCTCGGTACTTGTTTAACAATACACCTCAGTGCTGTTCTAGTTTTACTGCTCAGTACTTGTTTAACAACACTCCTCAGTGCTGTTCTAGTTTTGCTGCTCGGTACTTGATTAACAATACACTTCAGTGCTGTTCTAGTTTTACTGCTCAGTACTTGTTTAACAATACACCTCAGTGCTGTTCTAGCGTTACTAGTCGGTACTTGTTTAACACTACACCTCCATGTTGTTCTAGTTTTACTGCTCGGTATTGGTTTAAAAATTCACCTCAGTGCTGTTCTAGTTTTACTGCTCGGTACTTGTTTAACAATACACTCAAGTGCTGTTCTAGTTTTATTGCTCGGTATTTCATTAACAACACACCTCAGTGTTGTTCTAGCTTTACTGCTCGGTACTTGTTTAACAACACACCCAAGTGCTGTTCTAGTTTTACTGCTCGGTATTTGATTAACAAGACACCTCAGTTGTTCTAGTTTGACTGCTCGGTACTTGTTTAACAACACACCCAAGTGCTGTAATATGGACGATGGCAATGATATCACGGTGTCAGTTATTCCGAATAGTCTAGCTGTGAGGTATCTCGATGACTACCATCTTAGAAGCTGGTACTGCACTGGAAAAAGCTATAATACAGGATCGATCCAGCTGTCTACTGAGCTCTACATAGGGTCAAATGTAAGGCTCAAACGTGGCGGTACTGAGAATCAACCTGCTTATATAGTTAATAACAGTAGACTATGTCTGTGAAGTGACTAATGGGCTTCAATAAACTGAAATGGATATTACATAGTAGATAACGTTTCCTCTAAAGCATGAAAGTTTTGACGAACTTTTTCATAACAAAGTTAAAACCATTCCATTCTGATACAGGTCATAAAAATGCTTTTATATATAGCTATAAAACAGTGATGAAAGTGAAAGTTACTCAAGTAGTAGGGAGAAAATAATAAACTGGCTATTAAAGCTGTCTAACAAATAGCCACTTAAGAATAAATTCAAGTAGTTACGTCCACACTTTCGAGATTTAAATCTAAACTGCTCTATTTGTCCTCTGAAAGTCATTTGTAGGTTTTTAGAAGTAGTTTGAAACATTTGGAGAAACACTAGTGTATTATTGGAATACATTTTAGACACTAATTTCTCTGGAGCAGACAAAACTAAATATTAAACACTAATTGCCGTGGAGACAAAGGTGAAATGCACAAAGTGTAGTAAATGTAACGTGATTTTAGACACTAATTTCTCTGGAGCAGACAAAACTAAAAATTAAACGCTGTTTGTCACGGAGCAGACAAAAGTGCAATGCACAAAGTGTAGTAAATGTAGCGTGGAAGCTCGTGACCTTAATCATTTATATGAGCACTTTAGAGATATGAAAGAGAGTGCTCTACCCCTGCTACAGACCATGGAACTATAGAACGTGCTCTGTAACGCTGTGGCTTTGAAAGATAATTTATTCTTAGGTTAAAAATGATACAAGAATTAGAGGACGGCATGAAATGGTGGAAATATAGGCAACTCATGAGAGAAAAGGTCAGGCTAAGACAAGGAAATCTATGACAGGGACTGATTGGTTCTGAAATGCTGTAGCTTGCTAAGAATATGATTGAAACTCACCCGAAGATATATATACGGATCAGGAAGCAACAAGTAATTGTTCAGTATTTGTAGGATTATGGGTGGTTTAGGTTCAAACCGATACCCTGGTTCAGTCAGCTGTCAAATCTTTCAACATTTACCAGTACCAAGTCAACTGACCTGGATGATCATTTAACTTTGTCAATTGTGGCTTAATCAGTGACAGAGTAATGGCTAACTGGCTGTTCTCTAAACCTATTGATGTTTATATGGATGGTTATGTTCCCAATGGATTTAAAGTATGGTATATTGACTTGCTTCTGTTCCCTATCACTCATCAACGGCAGTGAAACTTGTCATCCATTTCAAGCTTATAATGCAGTATAATAAGGTTCAGCGAACGAGTGGAAATCGAAAATCAGAATTTTGTTAGTGACATGTGCCATAAGTTCTTGTTGCACCCTTACTGACATAGTCCTCATCATAAGCATATTTGATAAGATACACTAACAGTTTAATTTTTGTACCTGAAGACAGGTGATGTGTATCTTCTACAAATGAATTTTCAATAACACATAAAGACAATTGATATGCATCTTGTGTAGTGAGCGTGTCTTGATAGTTTAATTTATGTACTTTAAGATATGTTGTTCAGTATTTTATAGATTTTGTTTATTTGTTTTAGAGCAAAGCCACATTGAGCTATCTTCTGTGTACACCGCGAGAAATCGAATCCCGGATTTTTATCATTGAAATTTCATTAACTAAGCGCTGTCCCACCATGAAATGTATGTTAACTAATGAAGATACAATGATTTGCATGTACGATATGTTTTATATACCTTGCGTCTATGTAATGGCAGTTTAATCTATACACATGACGATATGATTTATGTACCTTGTGATTATATAATGGTAGGTTAATCTGTCTATATACGTGACGATATGATTTATGTACCTTGTGATTATATAATGGTAGTTTAATCTGTCTATATACGTGACGATATGATTTATGTACCCTGTGATTATATAATGGTAGGTTAATCTGTCTATATACGTGACGATATGATTTATGTACCTTGTGATTATATAATGGTAGTTTAATCTGTCTATATACGTGACGATATGATTTATGTACCCTGTGATTATATAATGGTAGGTTAATCTGTCTATATACGTGACGATATGATTTATATACCCTGTGATTATATAATGGTAGGTTAATCTGTCTATATACGTGACGATATGATTTATGTACCCATGTTATAGATTTGAACAACAGTAAATTAATAAAACAGGTTGAATTTAAAATAGAACTAAATATCATAGAAACAATTGAAATTCAAACAAAAAAGATATCATATTAAACAAAGAAACCGGTATCGAAATAATAAAATACTGGACAGATTACAGATAATTTGAGTCTAGATGATTATGAGGGTAAATAAGTCCTAACATTACTTGTACCTTTACTCCTGAAGATTGTGTCATACCGACACCCAAACATATGTAGAGTCTTTTATGGCAAGTCCCTATTTTTAATAATTATTTATTGTGTAAGAGTTTAACGTTGTATTGGTTTTAATTGTAAATAGCTTTTTTACACAAGTGTTGGTTTTAAATTGTTTATACGTGAAGTTATTCCTTATGTTCGCTGATACATATTTTGCCTTAAATATACAACCATGTTGTCAGATACAAACAGCAATAATTTTTTTGAGTAAAAACATCACAGAAACATCTGTGTTTACTAACATAAAACTATAATGTATCAAATTTGTTAAAGTATTTAGAAATCGTTGGTCTTTTAATATTATCAATGGTAAGACTAGTGTAAAACTGATAAAATCAAAGGTTTTATTGTTTTCTCTGAAACTTCTTTATTTTATTCGTTACTTTAGATGGATTTCAGAGATGATGAGCATGGTTCGAATATCTGTACTCTTACTCTAAAGTATTTACTACACTTTAAGCTGTGGGTTCGTTGTAAAGTGACAATGAATCCATTAGCGTGGTTAGTGGGTGATAAGATGATTCTGATCAGCTGTCTTCCTTCTTGTCTTCAAAAATGAGGGACTGGCAGTCAGAACGGATTAATAGAGGTTCTTTTTCTAAAAATAATATTGGAATATTTGTTTAATTGTCCTTTAATGCTTTTCAGACTTTTACCGACTAGAATTGATACGTTTCTTAGCTGTAACGTTTTAAACCGCTAAAATCATGTATTTTTCAAAATGTACACCAAAATTTTTATTAAATTACTGACTAATTACTTGTACTGTTAGATTCTACATAACTTTAGTACATTCTCGAAACTTGTTCATTAAAAGCCATAAATTATCATTAAATAAAGTTACTGGCGAATAACTTGGTCAAGAGAATAAATGTAAGAAGATGATTTATTTACGTTCACAATGTTGTGTGACCTCTAACTGGTTACGTAATATAACACATTATTATATTTAAAGATTCTGCCGCTAGTTCACCTCTTCGTAAAAAGAGTCTATACCCGGGAAATTAACAAGAATAATGTGCATTGGTAGTTGGGAGGAAGAATGGGTGGAGGGGTAAGTACCTGTCAGAAATACATTTTCAGGTAAGTAAAATGTCAAGTTCCGAAATGATCTATTTACCTCCCCTCACAGAGTAGTATACTCCCATACTGATGTGATGGAGGGGCTGGTGCAAATGAGAAAACCTAGATGAACACTCTTCAGAGAAGGTATCAGAAGGAAAAAGCCCATGGAGCATGATACCCAATAGTGGGGCTTACTAGAGGGGCAACACTCGTGGGAGACTGCATCCTCCTCAGGCAGGGTATACTAATTGCTCGAATGGAAGTATTAAAAGAGGAAAGCAAAAATAAACCAAAGTGTTGCAGGGATAGACGGAAAAAAATACATGATCAACCGAGCTTTTGCACATAACAGGTCGTATGGAAATTAGACGTAGTTTGGCTAGGGCAATAATCAGACTGTACAGTTTAGTATGTGTTCTGCTGTACAATTTACTCATCATACATACATACAGGAATGGGGTCTAAGACCCCTTTCTGGCCCCTTCTTACGGGTTAAAACAATGTAATAGAGGTGACCTGCACTGCAACTGACTAGAACACCAATACCACACTTTTCACTGCATTGTGATGCCTACTCGGACTCTCTGCGGATAGATCACACAACTGGTGAGGAACTATTCAAATAGCTAGGAACTAGAAATGGTAAGGGTCTCTGGTGTTCCACTCAAAGTCCAATAGAGAGATTTACATTGGGGAAATTCCAGAAAGGTGCCTGGACTCGACTGAACGTAATCACAGCAAAGGTATTTTACTGGAGAAAGTGCAATGGGTTACCACAAAACCTATTTTGAAAAGCTAATATGTACAAGCCAAGGAGGTAAGCAAGCACTCCCTCAGTGCAGGCTTTTTCCATGATAGCCCATAGAAGGTATAATCTGCAATGAACATACATCATTGTAGTGGATTCTGGAAACCCTATCTCAACTGTAAGCACATTGGAACAAGGGTGATTGGGCTTAACATTTTCTTTTACCCTTGACTTGATGCTGATTTAGGGAAGTAAGTATACACTATGAGGCAGAACTCACTGGGGGGGGGGTTCCCAAGGTGGAGATCAGACTATTACTAAAAGTGGGTAGTGAAATAAAAGAGGTACGTATTCTGTTAAATGTGGGGAATAGACTCAAAGAATGACAATTGGAGGGAAAAGAAGTCTAGATAAAGATGAAACCGACAGCTGATAAGAAAGATGTGTTAGACAATGACCGCCTCTCTGCCTGTAAAATCTCGTCCAATTGTCACCAAAAATGAGAAAGGCCAGAGCGACGTGATAGAGTTTGTGAGTGTCATGCATTTGGAATGAGCAAGTGCAATCAGGAAACAAAAGGAGGTAAGATTTGTGAAAGGGTGTATAAAGTCATCGAAATGGTGATGACCTCATGTGAAAATAAGAAGGAAAGAAGCCTTCAAGGAGATATGAGAGTAAGAACAAGTGGTCAAAGGTTCGGACCTGGGTAAGAGTTTAAAAACTGCAAGAAGGTCCTAATCAGGCAAATAATATAGATGAGGGGGAAAACAACAAAAAAGACAAAAACAGGATAGAATGACAGGGAAATAAAAGATGGAAACATGGTGA
>NW_013667955.1:43997-47113 GCF_000517525.1 Limulus polyphemus | reverse complement strand
CTCCAATAAGATCGTTACTTAACCTTTTGTTATGACGGTTGGTTCTCCTGAATAATGTCGTAAACTCCAATAAGATCGTTACTTAACCTTTTGTTATGACGGTTGGTTCTCCTGAATAATGTCGTAAACTCCAATAAGATCGTTACTTAACCTTTTGTTATGACGGTTTGTTCCCCTGAATAATGTTACAAGCTTCAATAAGATCGTTACTTAACCTTTTGTTATGACGGTTTGTTCCCCTGAATAATGTTGCAAACTTCAATAAGATCGTTACTTAACCTTTTTCAACATTATTCAGGGGAACAAACCGTCATAACCAAACTTCAATAAGATCGTTACTTAATCTTTTGTAGTGACGGTTCAATAACT
Organism: Limulus polyphemus; assembly: GCF_000517525.1. NCBI lineage: Eukaryota > Metazoa > Arthropoda > Merostomata > Xiphosura > Limulidae > Limulus > Limulus polyphemus. Next base: position 46,744 of record NW_013667955.1, on the reverse strand, counting down.
TTAAAGACTTTACCTTTTCCCGGAATCATCCTAGTGGCCGTTCTCTGAACCTTTTCCAATGAGTCAATATCCTTTCTTAAATATAGAAATTAAACTGTATACAATATTCCAGGTGAGTCCTAAATATTGATTAACATAGAGAGATAATTACATGTTATTTGTAATCAGTATGTTAAAATATATAAATTATATTATTTTTACTATTAGCTATAAAGCACAGCCTCGGTGGCTTGAGTGACTTCTCTATCACCATCCCATCCTATTCTTCTCTCCTTCTATTGAGTGGGTTACCATCTATTGTTTCATTCAGATTATAACCCAATTGCATTACCTTCAACATGTTGTATACTATCTATTTGTCCGTCTACCGGTGGGACAGCGGTAAGTCTTCAGATTTACAATGCTAAAAATCAGGGGTTCGATTCCTCTTGGTGGACACAACAGATAGCCCGATGTGGCTTCGTTACAACAAAACACACACATCTATTTAAATGTCCAAGTTATCCAATTCATGCTGTAGCTCTTTAACATCTTCATTACAACTAGAAATACTCAATAGTTTAATGTCACTGGCAAACTTTACGAGTTGACTAATTATACTCCAATAAATATCATTAAGAAAAGGAAAATCCCGAAGTATTAAATCCTGAGTCACACAACTAACAACAAAGGCATAAGATAATTACACTGTATTAATACTTTTGTTTTTACTTTCTCTCACCCATCAATTCAATAAGATACATTTTCCCAACCCTTGCCGATCTGATTTTCTTAGCTTTTCTTCTGTGTAGATCATTAACAAAAGGTTCTTTAAAAGCTAAGTACACCACGTCCACACCTTTTTCACCATCCAGCTAACGAATATCGAAATTTCTATAAATTTTCTAAATAACTAACTGTTCTTCAATTTTTATGAAAACTCTTGTCGCCCTTTTAAAAATGTAAGTAATGTTAGCAATTCTCCCATCCTCATGTAAACTCATTCTGTCTACTGACCTACCAAAAATGAAAGAGCGTTTTCGTTTGTTGAATTTCACGCAAAACTACTCGAGAACTGTCTGCGCTAGCCGTCCCTAATTTAGAAGTAATAAACTAAAGGGAACGTAGCCACTCAACATCACCAACCGCCAACTATGGGGCTACTCATTGATCGTAACATTATAAAGCTTAGTGGACAAGTATGTTCAATGACGGGATTCGAACCCGCAGTTCGCAAATCGAACTCCCCAACCACCAGGTTATTGAAAGCACGAGCCTCACTTACATGATCTTTAACCTATCTTAACACTTTGAGTAAAACAAAGCCTGGTTCTGGTGTTTTCCTCTTTTTAATCGCTCAAACGTTTTACTTATTATCAAAGGATTAATAGCTATGTGAATCAGGTAATATTTCTCAAAAAATGCTCAGGTCAGAAACATTGTGAACATTCTATCTTGTAAAAAAGGGAAAAACAACTAAAAAGCTTAGTTATCTTATAGGTTACAACAAAATCCTAGCTCATCAGTGCCTTTTTAAGAGTTTAATTCATACTTAACGTTTTGTCTACCTTTAACGCATTTAAATAAAAAAAGAACTTGCTATTAGTTTTAATATTATCAGTCATTTTGTTTCTCATAAGCTTTTTAATTTTCCAATTTCATTTCTCAGCTTATTCTCCTATATTGCTGTAAGCATCCCATTCTATTTGTCAATTTAAACTTTTTAAACTTAAGGTATTTATCTTTGCTTTTCTCCGTTATGTTCTCAGTATACTAATTAGTATAATTAACCCCTGATCAAAATAATCTACATACACAGATCAAAACTGAATATCAACACAGTAATTGCGAACAGCTATAATTAGATATATTGTTGTTATGTTCTTACTTATAAAGATTAGAATACATTTTTTTATCAGTTCAGTAAACTTACTTTTGGCGATATTTTTGACCGTAATTCCAATAATTTCTCACGAGATTCGTTTAATTTAGAAGACTTAGCATTCTGTTGTGTCCACCTTAAGGAATCGAACCCCGTATTTTAGAGTTGTTAGTCCGTAAACTTACTGTTCTTCCGCTAGAGAACAGACTTTGATTAGTCCTAAATCTATATACTAAGCGAATAATGTAAACTAATCTATATAATGAAAATACAATAACATAAATAATGACAATCTATGTTTTAAACATTCTAATCATTACTGTTAATGAAGGTAACATTAATAAAAGAATAAAGTATATCTTACCCGAGGAACACATGATTTTCGCTAATATCATATTCTTCTGCTCAGAAACATGATTATCTTGAATTAATACACTTTATTTTTTAACCATTCTAAGTTTGTCCCACATCACTTTTAACCCATTATTTCAAATCAGTTATTGTAAATCTTTTCTCGGGACTTTTAAATTCGCTCTCTAAATATTAGGAACTAAAATATTATATTTTATCTCAAATGCAGTAAGAAATAAAACCTAATTATGCAATGATAACTTTTAACTAATATTACAACACTTTCTGATTGGTGGTTAAAAATGTATAATAGTATCTTTGCTGGTCATCTGAGGGTCGCGGGTTCGAATTTCGTCCTCCAAACATGTTCGACCTTTCAGCCATGGGGACCCTACAATGTGGCAGTCAATCCCACTACTCATTGGTAAAGAGTAGCCTAAGAGTTAGCAGTGGATGGTGTTGACTGTATGCCTTCCCTCTAACCTATCACTTCAAAATTATGGACGATTAGAGCAGATAGCCTTCTGGTAGCTTT
>NW_013667955.1:38256-43566 GCF_000517525.1 Limulus polyphemus | reverse complement strand
CAAAATTATGGACGATTAGAGCAGATAGCCTTCTGGTAGCTTTGCGCTAAATTCAAAAACAAACAAACATACAAAAACCTTGACCATTTTGTATCGAACACCTTCCTTAATCACTGAAAGAAATATTTTTCTCTTGCTATTTGACACCATATAACGGGAATCATTGTGTTAAAAGCTAAAGTTTGCCATGATTGTTACATCTTTATCTTTATTAGTGACATCCCTAACTTCATTATGCAGTTTTTCATTGAAATTATATGTTTAATAAGACAGACTATAATAATTAACAATTACTAACTTTTTACTATTGAAATCCTTTTCGTAGCCCATATAGATTCAAACCCTTGACTATCGTTTTTTTATGTCTTGAGTCACAACAGACTACAGCCGTTTATATGAGAAACCACTCCACTTCCAGTACTATTCTAATAACCAAGTTTAAGTAAGTTTCTATCATATCGCTGTCTTCTATTTCGACTTGAGCCCTGAATTCCTTCATTTTGAGCCAAAACTTATAACATTAGAATAATAAAAACTACTATCCTTTGAATCTGATAGAATTATTTTTAAACTATTAGTTAACTTGTTATTTCCCACAACTTCGTTTTCCAGTCTATTCTTTTTTCCAGATATCCTGTTAATTTGTTTGTCCCCACATTTTCTCACCATTGTATAAATGTAAACTATTTATAATGAAATCCCTTAGAGCTTCTCCAGGCACCCTACTGAACACCAAGATGAGGTCTTTTCTAGCATTTAGTTTAACCTTACCCTGAAAACCAGCCCACAACTCCATTCGGCTCACCTTGCTGTTAGCGAGATCAGATCGGTGCTCTAAGCATATCTTTGATAACGTTCCATCTTAGCCTTGGACCTTGCTGACTAATTCATTTTTGAAACTAGCCTGAAGAAGCACTCCCGTAAGGGTCACACATTTTCTTTTTATTTATCCCCAAACCTCAAACTTTCTAAGGAGCTCTCTGGAGTTACAATTTCCAATATCGCTCGCTCTTCCATGCACTACAATTGTATGCCAGTACGCTCTATGATGTCTTGTACTTTAGCATCTGGGAAGAAAATTTTACTCTTAAGACTTGCTGCGCTCTCCATTTCAAATAAGTTTACCAGTATACTTATGGAGATAATCTCTACTATATAAACCATTTGACATCCATCTCATTCTTGATGCAAGCAGCCAAATGCTCAAATTTTTTAGAGGTTGGTACTTGAATGTTAATAAAACCTGTCTATATAGCCCTAACTCTATTTGAACTAGTGGCCATCCTTGTAAACCCATCATTCTCATCTTCACCCGTTATACTAAAACTATCTGTTTTCTGTCTTGCTTCAATTAATTTAGGTTAATAGTTTGTTATTTCTTCCCTCTAATAGAGATATCTTCACCAAACTCTAACCTATCATGAAGTGCGCATGCTCTGCAAATGAAGTAATCAGGGTCATAGTTTTCAAATTCTACCAAATGTTCACATCTATCATACCATATAGATTCCCTCCTGCTTATTTCTGAACTACCACTAAACGTATTGATGTTTTACTAGACTTAATTCTCGATTATTAATCTAACTAGCCATTCCGTCTTAGTAAATTTTACTAAAATTATGCTATTTTAAAGTTCTATATTAAGTTGTAGATAAATCTAACATTAGAATATACTTATTAATTAATACTGATATAGCTACAGATGTACACCACTACTAGTTGTAGATAAATCTAACATTAGAATATACTTATTAATTAATACTGATATAGCTACAGATGTACACCACTACTAGTTGTAGATAAATCTAACATTAGAATATACTTATTAATTAATACTGATAACAACTACATATGTACACTACTACTAGTTGTAGATAAATCTAACATTAGAATATACTTATTAATTAATACTGATATAGCTACAGATGTACACCACTACTAGTTGTAGATAAATCTAACATTAGAATATACTTATTAATTAATACTGATACAACTACATATGTACACTACTACTAGTTGTAGATAAATCTAACATTAGAATATACTTATTAATTAATACTGATACAACTACATATGTACACTACTACTAGTTGTAGATAAATCTAACATTAGAATATACTTATTAATTAATACTGATACAACTACATATGTACACTACTACTAGTTGTAGATAAATCTAACATTAGAATATACTTATTAATTAATACTGATACAACTACATATGTACACTACTACTAGTTGCACATAACAACTACCAAGTTATAATGGAAGTATAATTTTAACTACTGACATAAATAAATACTTCTCTTATTTAGTTACCTGATCTAACAAACGCTAGTAATGATTATTTATTCGAAACAAATATTTATTAAATTTAGTATCTTAAAGTACTATATATACTAATAACCTACTACACCCCATAAAAATAAGTAAAGTCAGCCCCAACGATCTGAGTACGTAGGCCTAATGTCTTAACTTTAGATTTCACTGTGAATTCATTAATAATATAATATAGGAAACAGTGGGGCCATTTGGTCCCCAAGACTGTCCTTGAACATCCACCCTTAAGAAAACTCAAAAACAAAAACCCATCCTTTATTTTTTAGGAAATTATCGATTCACATTTTTTAAACTTTTGGAAACTTTCAGCTTCTATTTGTGCCAACAGCAGCTTATTTCATCAGCCAAGGTAAAATAAGTTCATAGATGCAGCTTATTCCATTAGCCAAGGTAAGATACGTTTATAGATGCAGCTTATTCCATCAGCCAAGGTAAAATAAGTTTATAGATGCAGCTTATTCCATCAGCCAAGATAAAATAAGTTTATAGATGCAGCTTATTCCATCAGCCAAGGTAAAATAAGTTTATAGATGCAGCTTATTCCATCAGCCAAGGTAAAATACGTTTATAGATGCAGCTTATTCCATCAGCCAAGGTAAAATACGTTTATAGATGCAGCTTATTCCATCAGCCAAGGTAAAATAAGTTTATAGATGCAGCTTATTCCATCAGCCAAGGTAAAATAAGTTTATAGATGCAGCTTATTCCATCAGCCAAGGTAAAATAAGTTTATAGATGCAGCTTATTCCATTAGCCAAGGTAAAATAAGTTTATAGATGCAGCTTATTCCATCAGCCAAGGTAAAATAAGTTTATAGATGCAGCTTATTCCATCAGCCAAGGTAAAATAAATTTATAGAAAACCTTTCTGTCCTCGAATCATCCTCATAGTCCTTTTATGAATAATTTTTAACAAGTCAATATTCCTTTTTAGATAAGGAATTATACACAATATTCCAAGAGAAGCCTAACTAGTGATTTGTATTAATATAGAATTACCTGTTTTAACTTGTAATCAACATGCCTCTAAATACACCTTAAAATTCTATTTGCTTTGATAACAGGGACAGGGCGCTCATCGATGTGTTGGATGACTTATTCACTGCTACATTAAGATTTCATTTTTTAGTAATGCTACTGAGTGAGTTTCCATTTAAAGTAAACATGTTACACAAGTATTAATAATAACTTCTGATCAAAACAAGCTATCTACTTAGATCAAAGCTAAAATGAGAACAGTAATGAGAATAACTAATTAAATATATTGTTTTTACGTTTTTACTTATAAAGATTAGAATTCTTTGTTACATTACTTGAGTACTCTCGCTGTTACGAATGCCAAAAGCACGATATTGTACATACCACAATAAAGGGTAAGTTGCTAGTTATTTGTCCAACTAACCAGTTGATCAAAGCCATTTTGTAGTACGTCATCATCATCAATACATCTAGAAATACTCAAGAGTTTAATATCATCCACAAACGTTACTAATTCACTAATTATGCCCCTATCGGTTATGTAATCGAGACAAAACAAGACCGAAATATTGAAACGTGAGACATCCATTAATAACAAGTGTCTGGTCTGACTTAGCAATAACAACGTTTTATTTTTTTTGTCCAACCATACTACAATCTAATTCACTAATCTTTTTCCAACTCCGACCGACGTGATGTTCTTAACAAATATTTTGTGTGTAACCTTACCAAAAGCTTTTTGAAAGTTAAATAAACCACAATCACTCGCTACCTTTCCTTAGAAGACATGTAAACGCCACTAGAAAAGTTAACAAGTTAGTAAAGGAAGATTTCCATTTAGTGAATTCATGCTTATTATCTTTTATGATAATGTATTTCACTAGACAATTTTGCAAAACTTCTTTTATCAGACGACCTAGAACTTTTCCAAATATGGACGTAAGATTAATTGGTCAATAATTTCCATGACAACTCTTATCACCTCCTTTGAAAATAGAGAAACGTTAGTAGTTTATCAATCCTCAGGCATCTACCTATACTTATTGACCTACCAAAGATAAAATAAAGATGTTTGCATCTTTGATATTTGTCTTTAGCCTCTTTTGAAACTAAAGAAAACATTGTCCGGTCCTGATCCTTTAGATATTCTTAATCCTCAATCTTTCATATTACCATCAAGAGTCTAATTAATATGCACATTATTGAAGTATTTAAGCCAATTCCAATATTGTCCATAGAATGCTCAGGGTCACGAATATTGCTAATATATTCTTTCTTTAAAAAGCAGAGAAATTTCAAAAGTTCAGCCATTTCATAGTATTTAACAAAACCTTGACATCAGCATCCTTTAAATCCCATTCTCCATTTTAAGAATTTGTTTACCTTTAACATGCTTAAAATAATTCTTGCTGTTAGTCTTAACATCAACCTGCTGTTTCTCATAAGCCATTTCGGGGTTTATAATTTATTTCTAAACCCATCCCTAGTTTTCATCTTTAATCCTATGTATTTAAATCTCTTACTAACTGTATTTCTCCTCGATTTTTTCCTTTTTATCTTTAGTAAGCAAATTACGTGGTCAGTCCTAACTAACCCAATTAAAATACACTAAAGTAACTACTATAAAGCTTAAGTAATCCTAAGATAACACTTACCTTCTCCAGTAAAATGTTATGTTCTGATAATCTATTAAAGAACTAAAATATACACAGCGTGGTCACAAGTAAATAGACACCCCCTTTTCAGAAAAAAATTTAAATTTTCAGTCATATTCACATGAATTGATATATTTATAATTTAATTAAGATCTAGTAGATCTTCCTTTCCCTTCGTGGAGTTCGTTGATCCGTTGGGGCATCGTGAGAATCATCTCGTCAATTTTAGATTGTGGGATTTTCGCTCACTCTTGCTTCAAACTTGGAGTAGATCGCTCTTCAAAGTTTTTTTTTTTTGTTTTTTTTTTTTTTTTTTTTTTTTTTTTTTTTTTTTTTTT
>NW_013667955.1:33064-37280 GCF_000517525.1 Limulus polyphemus | reverse complement strand
ATCTTGTCAATTTTATATTTTGGGATTTTCTCCCACTCTTGCTTTAAAACTTGGAGTAGATCGCTCTTCGAAGTTGGTTTGTTTGGTTGTTTCTTGACTTGCCGGTCGAGTATGGCCCATAGGTTTTTGATGGGGCTCATGTCAGGAGATTGGCTCGGCCAGGGCAACTTCTGGATACCATTTTCTTCCTGCCACTTTTGGGTGTTTCTAGCAGTGTGACACGGTGCTCCATCTTCCTGGAACAACGTTGTGTTCTTGTCCACGAAACCCAAGGAATAAAGTGGCAAGAGTCCTTCCTCCAATATGTATGTTGCCAACGCATTCCACTAAGCTCGATCTCCCACCAACCCAAACAGCTCCCCAAACCATCACGCTGAAACCACCATGCTTCACAGTTGGCTGCAATCTGTTGAGCCAAAACTCTTGGTGAGGCATTCTCCAGACCCATATCCTTCCACTGTCCGAAAATTGAGCGAATCTTGATTCGTCTGGGAACAATACGGTTTTCCAAAAGTCCAGAGGCTTAGTCATCATATCACTTGCTCACTTCTTTCGTCTGACTATGTTGGCAGGTCTTAATAAGGGCTTCCGTCCAGCTGCTCTGCAACGATATCCTAATCTGTGGAGAATCCGTGGCTCATCCCACCAACTTTGGCCCCTTCTGCAGTCGTTAATCTGGGATCCATTTCGATGCTCCTCTTGACAGCCCTTTTTGTCCTCTCCGATGGACCAGGACGACCTTGAGTTCTAGGCATGTTGTAGCACAAGATTATTAGTGTGCGGACCATTTCCATTTATATAGTGCTCTGTGAACACAAATTAGTTAGCATAAATCAGTTAAATGACGAAAAATTAGGTGTCTATTTACTTGTGACCATTCAGTGTACCTTGTTCGTTTCTCTCTATCATGAAACGTATCTTGTATAAATGATATTACCAGATGTACTTCCGCAAGGTCTCTGATAGTGTTATGTTTCAAGAGTAAACAAAACCCAAATATTTTTATTCCTTGATTTTGAAGTTCATATATAATGCTGTGTTGTAGCCTACAGAGTGCACAATTCTTCTCGTGAATCATGGCGTGCAAACATTTTACTTACGTCACGACAGTACAAATGGCAACGTTAAGCGTCCCTTATGTGATGTCATTTCAGTGTTTATTGACTGACTGACAGACAATACACTACTGTACTGGTGCGAATTGTTAAAACAGGTGACCCGTGCAGGTGGCCATCGGCCCCCTTTCGGGGAACAATCATAGTTTAACTTACATTTGTAAAGACAAAGTAATATGCATATTGTATAGTGATATTAGAATGACAGTTCAATTTATACACGTAATAATATTATGATGTTTATCTTCTAGAATTGGAGGTAATATGACAGTCGAATTTATTTACATAAAGACATAATAATGTATATATTCTATAAATAGCTTACAATGACAGTTCATTTTATGTTCCTGAAGACATGACGATATATGCGTATGTAAGTAAAGATAATATAACAGTTAAACTTATGTACGTGAAGAGACCATAGTTCGCAACCTATATAAGTGAAGGTAAAATAATAGTTTAATTTATCCATACGAAGATATTATTGATATATATATCGTGTACATGAAGGAACGATGTCTGTTTAATTTAAGTACGTCGTACATTGTTATATATGTTTCATAACTGAAGGTACAATGATGGATTAATTTATATACGCAAATACATGACGACGATACACCTCGTAGAAATGAAGGTAAGATAATAGCTCGATTTGTGTACATAAGCATGTACCCATATGTACTTTCTATAAGTGAGGATACAATGTGAATATTTTGAGCATGTACCTATATATACCTTGTATAAGTGAGGATACAATGTGAATATTTTGAGGCAGCAGACAATACGAATGACATCATCACTGGATTGGACTTTGAGGAGACAGTGAAGTTATCTATCGATGACAAGTTTATGGAAGAGGATCCTGACTTCAAGGCATCTGATACCTCAAATGAAGGGAGGTGAAAATAAATCACCTTCTGCACATTCATACAAGAATCAACTTTTTTATAATGTAAATAATATGATGTAAATAGAAAATATATTGCTTGTTTTACTTGGTGTGCTTTTGTTCGAGTTCTCTGTAAAATTATGATGTTCTTTCAATTTTTTCTTTTTCTTCAATTATACTTTGCATCGCCACAATGGCCTTTTGATTTCGTTTCTTTTTTTTTTAATGTACCAGTGATTATTCAGCATAGGTATTTCAAAATATGCAATATCGTTGACTTTACATATTGATCTGATGTGTTATTAACTGAAATTTTCCTATGTTCTATTTGATATTAAATTTATTTTGAATCACTGCGTGATGGTTTTTACTTTTTGATCTGATGGAAAGTTTTATTATGTTACTGTGTGTAATATTAAATATGCTTTGCACTGTTTTGGATTATGTTAATACGTGATATGTTGAATTATAATTACATTTTTAAAATGCCTGAAGTTCATTAAGTTGAGTGTAAAATAAGATGATGCTGTATTTCTCACTATGTATGGATTTGATGTATTTAAAATATTTTTCTTTTACTACATCCTGATTAGTAGTTGATTATGTATCAACCTGCAACTTTACTTGCTAAATTCTGATTTGTGTTTTAATGTTTTAAGTTGAGTGTAAAATAAGTTGGTGCTGTATTTCTCACTATGTATGGATTTGATGTATTTAAAATATTTTTCTTTTACTACATCCTGATTAGTAATTGATTATGTATCAACCTGCAACTTTACTTGCTAAATTCTGATTTGTGTTTTAATGTATTAAGTGCTATATTTTAGCATAAACATGATTATATTCTTATTTTATCAATTCACATTCATTTTACTTCTAAAGAGTTCTTTTTCTGTTTATGATTTTGGGTCATTGATATTAATCTCTTCTCCTCTTTCTTTTCAGTATCGGCCTATCCTTGTATACTATCGAGTTCTGTTTATTAAAAACAACAATACATAGTTATTGGCTTCAGTATCTGTAGAAGTTCATTTTTGACCATCAGTAGCCACATCTTCGGAAAGCCGCACCTCTCTAGTCGATAGTTGGTACTATTCTTGATGGTCTCTGCTTTCTTATTGGACTGTTGAGTCATATTGACCTTTAACTGGCGTAACTAGATAAAGTGTTTTGGCGTACCATGTTTAGTTAGTGTGGTGTTTTTGTAGAGACAGGGTAATGTCTCTGTGTTGCAGCATAATCACTTCATAGCCTAAGCTCAGGACGAACTGTGTAATTAATGTCTAGTAGAGTTTTAAGTTGAACAATAAATCACTGTTGAGATTGTATCTGAGTCGCGGCGTATCAGTGCTTATTTCACCGGTATCATGTTTACTTGGCTTCACACTTCTATCATTACATGTTCATTAACCATTTATTCATCTCCTGACCAAGCCCATGCTGTATGTGGAGGTGGTTTACCTGTGTAATGGTAATTATAGTTAATGTAGGTATGTTACTAAACAAAATGGTGGGTAGAGAACGTGTTAGATTATCAGGGCAAAAAGTATCGTAATTTCAAACTTTTAGAACAGACCGAAGAGTGAGATATGTCAATGATTCAAACTTTTAGAACAGACCGAAGAGTGAGATATGTCAATGATTCAAACTTTAAGAACAGACCGAAGAGTGAGATACGTCAATGATTCAAACTTTTAGAACAGACCGAAGAGTGAGATATGTCAATGATTCAAACTTTTAGAACAGACCGAAGAGTGAGATACGTCAATGATTCAAACTTTTAGAACAGACCGAAGAGTGAGATATGTCAATGATTCAAACTTAGAACAGACCGAAGAGTGAGATATGTCAATGATTCAAACTTTTAGAACAGACCGAAGAGTGAGATATGTCAATGATTCAAACTTTTAGAACAGTAGAACAGACCGAAGAGTGAGATATGTCAATGATTCAAACTTTTAGAACAGTAGAACAGACCGAAGAGTGAGATATATCAGTTATTCAAACTTTTAGAACAGACCGAAGAGTGAGACATGTCAATGATTTATGTTAGTCTTTGTCATGCACTATGTGTGTGTAGTTCTCTCTAGTATTTCGCAAAACATAGTAAATAAAGATTCGATGACGAGGAACCCACTTTGAGACTAATAATGGCTGGAGACGGCTTAAATGGGTAATGAAGAAAAACTTTAATATAAGTTTAACATGACAG
>NW_013667955.1:27311-32092 GCF_000517525.1 Limulus polyphemus | reverse complement strand
ACATTTGCTGTCATGTTAAACTTATATTAAAGTTTTTCTTCATTACCCATTTAAGCCGTCTCCAGCCATTAATAGTAAATAAAGGTTTGTTTAAGCTTTAATTAAACAGCGCGTTGTGTGTTTTATGCATAATATACACATAAATAATTTTATATCCCTAACTATGCATGTTTTAAACATCCACGTACAAACAAAAAATGACATCATAAAAAAGGTGATTTATAATACTACGTATTTTACACATAGAATTAGTTTCAGATCGACAAACAACAGATTCTTCTCTACCGCCTTCACAACGTTTCCTGTAACAGCTATCCCTGATCTTAACACTAATTTGAAGGTCACAGTTTACAAAGCAGGCGAAGGGGCTCGAATGACCTTGTACTCAGACCGACAGAAGTCAAGGCTGTTACCCTACCTAAGCGGTTCTATGTAATATGCCTACAAATATATATATATATTTACTGAGGTTTTATTAGTTTTAAGTTTTCTGATTTTACTAACTATTCAGGGCTAGTTGTTGTTTCTTAACCAAAGCTACACAATCTGCACTCTGTCTACTTCGGATATCGAACCCCTATGTTTTATCGTTGTGAGTTCTTAAACTTACCATTGAACCATCGGGGACCATTATAAGTTATATGTTGATATTAATATCCTTAAAATAGCATAAGTTAGATAATGTTATCACCGTCGTAATTATTTATATTCTACAATGAAATATAGATATAAGAATTAGATAAATTTTAATGGCATGACATTAATTTAGATGTTAAAAGACGATAAACTTGGTAATGATAGCTTAAATAAACAATAAGAAAAAGGCCAATTAACCCTAAAATAACTTATTTTGTTACCACACATTTAATACGTTAAAACCCACCGGGTTTCTATACCCATGGTGGGAAAAGCACTATTGATTCCCCATTAAAGCGGTATACATGTTTTGACAAAAGCAAGTATTGAGTGTCTAGAATGAATTTAATTTAATAAGATGATGATTAGACAAGTGTATAACTTTTTCTGAAGGAAAATAAATGTTGAGTGGCGGCCATTTTAGATTTTATAAAATATACGGAAATGTGATATATCACACGGTGGATCCTGTTCTAAAATTGACTAGTAACACTGAAAGAAGCTTCATTTAGGATTTTATTCGTCCTGTAACGATTACTCCAAAAAGTGACGCTAAGCAACCTGACTAGTATGAGCTATGTATCAATTAAAATGCTGTAATTTTGTTTTACAATAGATATTTAGATTTCAGTGTTCTAGAATACTATAAATGGAATATCTAAAAGTTACTGTTTTACTTACTCCAAAGTAGCCATGTCATCTCTACTATTATTAATGCAGAATTATCCATTAGCAGAGCTGGAGTACGGATCGAAGGGTCTAAGACTCGAGTTATTATATCACTGAACACTCTCTACACTTTCAGCTGTGAACGCGTTATAAAAGCGACAGTCAATTTCGTTACTCGGTCCAAAGAGTCAGACAAAGCCAATATGGCGGCGGGTTCTAATTACCGGCTACCTTCCCTGTGATCACTAGTCCGAAATTACGAACAGCTATAACAGAACTCCTGGGTGTATTTGATTAGTTTGTTTTCCCAATATATCGGATATGGTACCGCACAAGTTGAAAACTTTCGCATACCTTCTGCTTCTTCTTCAAATGTTAAGCCTAAAATGATTTAGAATTTTCACACAGTTAAGTAAAATTTGATAAAACTTGCGCTAAAATATTTCTATGTCTAAGTGTAGTTAGTACTAAAAGAGATAGGAAAAGAAAGGCAAATATCTTAACTACATAAAAGGGTAAATAAAAGTTTGAATCGGTTAAGCTATTTCGATATATAAACATATAGAATATATTTAAATAGATTTTATCGTTTTCTTTCCATGAGATGTATATGAAAAGAAAGATTGGAATTTTTTTTCTTTTTCTTCTATTAAACCAAAATGCACGTTCTTATAATTACATAAGAAAATTTGTAAATAATTAATATATATATATAAAACAAGTGATTTGGTTATTAAAAACTATATATGTATAATATAACTTACACAGGAGGCTTTTGTAGACAGACGTGATTTCCAATGTTAAGTTCAGCAAGAGAATAACATTCTAACTTACACTGATCAATATGAAATACCGAATATGAAAATGTAAGGATGAAATTTTATAATATAATATATTTTTTAAATTAGTAATACACTAAAACAGGGGGTTGGTTAAACTGTTATTGTTTTTTAACTCTCTATAGAAGCAAGTGTGAAAGCCGATTACAAACTGTTTCTGCTGAATTGGTTACAAAAGACTCTGGCAGTTTATCTTACCTGGGAAACTCCCCTGCTTTGTACGTACCATTAGTGACAAGCACCAAGCAGTCTGGAAAGCCAAACTAATTTTCTGTTTCATAAGCTGACCAGTGTGTTGCTAGAGGCGGCGGTCATTCTGCATACCTAGGTGAGGCAGGGGACATACAGTCTCGGACGCCTCAACAGTTCCCCTCTTCCCCTTTTACTCTTCCCGCGGGGCCAGGGTAACTTCACCTTGGTTCGTTTCACAAAATTACCATTTTCTTCCTAACGGGCAAGCGGCAAGCTTTTTGATGGTTTTTCATGGTGTCTACGGCAGCTTGGATCCGCCTACATTTCACAGCATCTTTGCTCATTTCATTTATCAATCTGACACATTCTTCATTAGGGCAAATCTGGGTTTTCACTAGCTCTTAAGCTACGGAAGTTATCTACGTTAGCTTGAGTGTCCAGTCAATTACCAAAACGTGAACAGTTTACCTCAAGGTTCTATTTTGCGAGGGACAGTTGAAAGGAGTGCAGGTTTTTATAGCCGAATTCTCATTTTCTTGCCGCAGCGGACTTGACTTACAAAACACCATTTGCAAAACTACTTGTCTCTGTCAACAAGATGATTTGTCACAGAAAACATCCTAACGGCAACAATAGGAGTTTAATAAACCGTAGGAGAAAAACTTAGAACACAAATATAGGGCACACAGCAGAAAACAAATAATAATGATGTCGTGGGAATATGATGAAACATGTTTAAAACATTAATCAAATCCATACAGCAGTGTATGTAACATACTTTTAATTAAAATAACCTGAGCA
Source organism: Limulus polyphemus (assembly GCF_000517525.1). NCBI lineage: Eukaryota > Metazoa > Arthropoda > Merostomata > Xiphosura > Limulidae > Limulus > Limulus polyphemus. Next base: position 28,955 of record NW_013667955.1, on the reverse strand, counting down.
TAGTGGGGTAGTGTGTATGGAAGACCAAAGTGTTCCAAAATTATGCTCAGAAAAAATTTCTGAACATTAAAATCAATTCAAGTTTTCACAGATGCTGGAAAAGCCACAAATATGAAATTGCATTAATATTTCATTACTTCAGTTTTTAAGCAAAAAGTAGAATTGTAGTCAAATGCTAATCAAGGAATTATTTTTAATTATTTCTAAGATCTCCCCAGTGTTCGGGTAATATTACAAACAAACAATTATTGTTAAGGCACTGATGGTAGAAATAGTCATCTATGAGCATGTCTTTAAGGTTTCTTGCAATTCCAGTGACAAACATGCAGGGTGAAAATCTAGCTAGTTTACCAATTTTTTCCAACTCCATACCCGTTCCTCCTTCCGCCATACATGTCCTGCCTAAGGCAAACACCGCTCCTCCGCCAATTCACTTAATCTCCTTTGCCCAGTTATTTTTCGTACCTCTTCCTTTGATATCCTCTGTTGCTAAATTATCCAAAAATTCAGTTTTAGACATCTATTATCAAAATAGTTGTTTGTATTTGTTGTTTTGTCCATGTCCAAATTTCTATCATATACGGTGTGACAGTTATCAATGCACTATGGCCTTGGTCTTTATACTGACGTCTCCGAGGAACCTTATTAGAAGTAAAAAACGCTACACTTGCTAATGCCAACTAATTTTTTATAACTTGCTCGCTGCCACCTTTGTCTTTCACTTCAGTTTTCAAATACAGAAAACTGGCAACTTTCTCAATCCTTTCATTTCACAAATCTAAATTCCCCCTCCGTATGTAAGTTTTTTGTGATCAGATTTTTAACAATAATTAGAGTAAGTAATCGGGTGAAGATCATTAATGTTTCTGCACAGACAGACATACTGTTTGTTATTGTTTCTTCTTCTTCCAAACACTTTTCAATCGATTGCCATTTCTGGGTAGACTGACTTTAAACTTGGTAGGATTATGCCAATATGGCTTTTTGATGATTTGATGGAGTAAAAATTCAAACAACCCCAAAAAATGTACATTTTGGGTTCCTGTGTGATTATGTGTACAGCAATCAAGAAGAAAAAAATTATCATCAATATAAATATTTATGCGCCCAACACATTGACATACAAAAAAAAAGTTGGATTTTCCCATTTTGAGACTTTTTTTTAGAGGAGTCAGAGCTCACAAAAAACTTAATTGTGGGGTTTTTGGTCAAGTACTCAGCTATATTGTAACAAATTTACACGAAATTTGGTACAAAGATACTTTTCTATAGGCAACACACATTCAAAAAAAATATTAAACTTACCCATTTTTTATTGATTATAGGGAGTCAAGATTTTGGGGTGTTTTTTTGATAATTCGCCCTATTTCAGCCAATTATTATTTCCTACTCTTCCGACAAAACGCAAAAAGAAAATTATTATTTTTACTAATTGCTAAAATGGCGGTTTAGATATTTCCTACTGAAGACATATTTCGAAATTTTCCATAACTCTTCCATATTTACAAAAAAAATTCCAATAAAGGTTTATTTTAATTGTTGCTAAGATGCTAGCTAAAGGAAATATCAAGATTAATGTTAAATTAAGATATTGAAAAAAACAACGCCTCGGTTTCTAAGTTTTCCGAAAATTCTGTCCCCCAG
>NW_013667955.1:20387-27301 GCF_000517525.1 Limulus polyphemus | reverse complement strand
ATTGATTAGCTTTGTGCTTAATTACAAACAAACTATTGTTAGGCCTTAAACAAGTGGACTTATAAATTTTAGTGTTTGCGATTACAATTTTTTTGTAATTGTCTAGAAAAGAAGTACTATTACAATAAAGATACTAAAGACAGGAATCATAATCACGAGGATACCACAATTTTCAATGAAATTAAGGTGTTTATGCGGTATCCCGTGATCCTATATTATAAACACGAACAATAATTCCCATTATATAAACTTCTGCAAGTCTCTGTGCAACCCCTTGAAATAAGTGTGTGGGAGGACATGAAACATGGTTAAACAGGTATAAGCCCTACTAAACAATCGTTGGGTGTATAAATTCAGTACAAAAGTGTGATTTTTCCACATCCAGTTTATAAGGACTATCTGTATGAAAATGTAAAATAATTTACTCGAATATACCTGATATGTTATCTCTAGTTATGGTAAAATTGGCAGTTCTTGCAAATGTAACATATCCTAAACTTTTAACACGAAAGCCAAGCTATAAATTAAATAATCACCTCCTTAGAATGTACTCATGACGTCATGACAGTTACACAAACCCTTTGTTTGTTTTGAATTTCGCGCAAAGCTACACGAGGACTATCTGCGCTAGCCCTCCCTAATTTAGCAGTGTAAGACTAGAGGGAAGGCAGCTAGTCATCACCACCCACCGCCAACTCTTGGCCTTCTCTTTTAGCAACGAATAGTGGGATTGACCGTCACTTTATAACGCCCACGCGGCTGAAAGGGCGAGCATGTTTGGTGGGACGGGGATTCGAACCCACGACCCTCAGATTGCGAGTCGAGCACCCTAACCACCTGGCCATGCCGGGCCTGCGCAAAGAGCCAAAGAAAACGTAACATGTAAGCTCCAACAGACATATAAACTAAAAAGTAGATAAATATACCAAACAACGTAAAAATGAACCAAGTAAAATGAATTAAACGAAGTAAAAAGAGGAAACTCAGATACCAATATTTTTACAGCACTAGATGAAACGTTAAACAATATCATGAATTGAAAACTAGATAAAGTTTTTAATCAGAATCAAAGTAAATAAATATACAAGATGAAAACTGAATACAAAATCAAGCCATGCTATATTTGTTGAACTTAGCGCAAAACTACTCGAGGACTATCTGCGTTAGCTGCCCTTAATGTAGAAGTTATATACTTGGGCTAGTCAACTCTTGATTTACTTTTTATCAATGATGGGATTAACGTTGCACTATAGCGCCCCTATGGCTAAAAGGGAGAGCACGTTTGGTGACGGGGTTCGAGCCTGCGTCCTGTAGATTTAATCGAATGCCCTAACCGCCAGGCTATGCCAGGCATTAAACCATGAACAAAATATATTCAAAATTCAGGATATCACAAAAGAAAATAGTAAAAATGTGAGTGAAATTTATAAGATAATATAAAATACAGTAATATATTTAAACTAACAGAAAAAGTATAACTCATTATCACAAATTTCAATATTATGTAACAGTAAAAACTGATAACATTTAATACAAGTGAAGATAGAGTGAAAAAGAGTGAACTGAACGTAAAAAAATGAAACAAATATCAAAGAAGGTAATAAATAAAATTAACAGGAGCAAGCAAACAATCTAAAAAATTAAAATGTAAGTGATATTAAATACGAAACAAGCGTTGAAGAAAGTTCCAGAGAAACAAACATACATGCTTACACTCTATTTACATTGATTTTTAAAGGAGACCCAAGAAGACTATCAGGATTCATCCACTTCTGACAGAGATCTTCTGGGCAGCTGTTCTAGCCCTCTGTATACTCTTCATAAGGCTCCTACCTTATCCTGGAGATATTGGTTCACCTTGATCTTCTGCTGATGTTAAATGCCAGTGGGCTTTCTTTGCAGTCCATCTTTGTCCAATCTCCGTCCAATCGATAGTCAGGCATTGGTTATGACATAAATACTTTTCTGCTACTGCCAATCCTATCTATGCCTGATTGATATGGGTTTTTAGGATATCTTCCAGGGGCTCCTAGATGGTGGTCGCTTGTGCTCGTCAAGGTGATCAAAGCTCCTTGGGTAGTGAAGGCTCCTATACACACCTGCACTCCCTGGTCTTAAGGTGATGATGTAACTCATGTGAGGCAGATTGGGGGTGTAGGAGTCTGTGGACCAGTTTTAGATAATGATAAGCTTTCCTAGAACATGTAATAGTGGTCTAGCACTCCATTCTTCCAAAGAGCATGAATGCCTATGCCATCCTACTGAATTGGTTGTTTTTTTGAATTTCTTGTGACATTCGATTAGAGATGGTGGTTGGGGCAGAAACATTGGTTAATCCTACTTTCTGGGTATCTTCTTTCAACGCCATGAGTTAAATGCTAAGTTGATCAGCCTGACTAAGTTCAGATTCAGCTTTATTACTAGGCTGAACAACATGTTCAACTTCTCTCACTCTCGCGTATATCCACTTGTTCTTTTATGAAATCTTCCTACTGTGCAGCAGATTGATCAGACAAGTTCATGGGTCACAAACAAGGTTACAAGAAGTTGGACAGGCATTATAAGTTGAAAAGTGCCGGCAAATCAGGAAAAGTCATCTGGACAGGACTAAGCATACGTGCTGCGTCTCTTCTTGAACTAAAAAAAAATTCCTTACAACAAACATTAATGAATGTCCAACTCATATATGGGCTTATGCATATGTAGATGTATTAACTAGTCTCCAGACCATGCTAGTTCATTGAAATGGGTTTTATTGGTCAGTGAGTACAGCCATCTCCCATAAGTGAGTATTTCTGCCATTTTATGGTTGCCAAAGAAGAGTGCCAGTCCTAATGGGGAATAGAGTAAAACAGCGCAGCAATACCTTACGCTAGTAGCTGAAACTAAGGCAATTACCTTATCAACAGTGAGTGACTAAAGCCTCTAACTTAGAAGGTTTCATAACCTCCATGTTCATAATACCAACATTTCTTGTTTAACAACTTAAATATAGTTAAAACAAATATGTAAAACCATGTCTAATTTCGCAAATAAATACAGAATAATATTCCTGTGGCAATCATAAAAAATTCTCATACTGCTACAAATAAATGTAGTTTACACAAAGTTTATGTATACCAACTATATTTTTAAAGAAATAATATCGTGATATAACATTCAGTAATATCCACGAACTCCAAAAATGCTTAAATTGTAATAGTCAAACGTACTTTATTCGACTACAAAATATAAAAAATTATCAAAACGATGTTTCGCCAGTGTTCACTTGGCATCATTTGGTACACCTATATCAACATAGATACTTCACAAATAGAAGAAAACCACATGATACAAATACATATACACAACATTTTAAAACAAATATAAGGGGAGTTCGAAGATATTCATTCAACCTAAGATTATAATGCCAAATAATTATATATTATTTTTATTTACATTCGACCTTCTAGTAAAAACCGTTACATGTTTACTGAAGCCATGAGAAATTTTACATGTGTGGTATTTAATATGAAAATGTGGTCGCATATGTTTCTGTATTCTAATATTGATTCTATTCCCGTTTCCCCGAGTTAATAAATATGAAAATATCAAGTGTATGAAATGTGTAAAATCAAATTGGTTTCTTTGTTTATTTTAGAGCAAAGCCACAAGGGGCTATCTGATGTGCCCACCGCGAGGAATCAAACTCCGGATTTTAGTGTTGTATTTACCACTGTCTCACCGGGTAACAAAATCAAAATGAATCAGCCTTGTGTAAAAATTCAATAAAACAATGTTAAAATATTCACAATACTTTTAAAAGCTTTATTAAAGGTACCAGGCGTTACCTAATAACTTCCATAAAATACTTTATTAAAGACACCAGGCCTTACCTAACAATTTCTACAAAATTCTTTATTAAAGGCACCAGGCCTTACCTAACAACTTCCACAAAATGCTTTATTAAATGCAGCAGGCCTTGCCTAACAACTTCAACAAAATGCTTTATTAAAGGCACCAGGCCTTACCTAACAACTTCCACAAAATGCTTTATTAAACGCACCAGGCCTTAAGTTGTTAGGCAAGGCCTGGTGCATTTAACAAAGCATTTTGTGGAAGTTGTTAGGTAAGGCCTAGTGAATTTAATAAAGCATTTTGTTGAAGTTGTTAGGCCCACATGCTTCAGTGGTCCAGAGACCCGTCATCATCATCAGGAAAGAGAAAGCAATGAATAATCCATTATACTCTTTATATATCTTCCAACTTTTTGCATGATGCAAAAAAACTTCGATCAATATATTACATAAGTAATGCTACTACTTATTTACATACCCCCCAGTGGCACAGCGGTATGTCTGCGGACTTACAACGCTAGAATCCGGGTTTTGATACCCGTGGTGGGCAGAGCACAAAAAGCCCATTGTGTAGCTTTGTGCTTAATTACAAACAAACAAAGAAACAAACTGCAAATCTGGACACGAATTTCTATTTCAAATTGATTTCGAGTTTCTAAATATTTCTACAGATTCTATTATACCTAGTCTGTATTTATTATTCGAATACTTAATTAACTTGACACTGTTCCAATAAACACTGTAAGAAAGAGCATTGTTCGCCATTTGTTTTCTATAGTTGATTTATGTTCATTAAGTCTACATTTTTAATTTCTACATGTTTGACCAATCTACATTAAATTGCAGTTACAAGAGATTTTATAAGTACCATTTTAACACTTGGTGAAAACGTTACACAACAAGTAATATATTTCGTAAATACATTATCTGTATACGTAGAAATCGTTTGAACATACACAAAACAAAAATGATTTCTCTCAACGGTTGTACCTATAAGTTTAGGATACTCGTACTGCGAATTTGTTTATTTGTTACAGAACTCCTTATAAGTTCTATCAATGACGATATCATTAAATCTATCAGTCATAACATGTTTCAAGATATTCAATTCTGATATTACCTCTTCTTTATACAAAAAAAAATATTTAAAGCTCTGTTTAAATACGTGGTGACACGAGCTCTAGGGTGTCGTCATGGTAACGAAATATAGTTTTCTTTAAACTGAGGTAACCATTACATTTTCTTAATTAAAATATCTAGAAAAATCAAGCATTTTTCGTGTTCTATTTCTAACGTAATCTGTATTGCAGAGTTTACTGAATTCACATGTTTGTTGAAATATATTAAGGCGTCATTTCCATGCCGCCACACAATATATCATCTACACAATGGGTTTAATCAAAGCTGTGTTTACAGCTCATGATTCAGATTTAAACATGAACATTCGCGGAAAAGTGGTGAAATCGGAGAACACACTGCTAAACCTTTCACTTGTTTATTAAAAACAAAAAAATTATCAAACTTAAAATACACGTTGTTGACACAAAATTGCATAAAAACATTTTATTCTCTATTTTCAGTGTTGTATAACTCTTACTTCCTACTAATCTATGCTCAAAAGTGTTTAAGACTTCTTCTACTGGAACATTGGTACTTAAGAAACCCACATTTAAACATGATAACTGGGTTTTTTTCTTTCGAGTTAACCTCCTCAATTGTAATAATAAAATTCAACGAATTCTTAACATCGTAAGTATGTGAATTACTCAACCAGTAATATTTTCTAATAATAAATTTAACACCGCAGGTATGTGAATTACTCAACCAGTAACAATTTCTATCAATAAATTTAACATCGCAGGTATGTGAATTACTCAACCAGTAACAATTTCTAACAATAAATTTAACACCGCAGGTATGTGAATTAATCAACCAGTAACAATTTTTAACAATAAATTTAACACCGCAGGTATGTGAATTACTCAACCAGTAACAAATTCTAACAATAAATTTAACATCGCAGGTATGTGAATTACTCAACCTGTAACAAATTCTAACAATAAATTTAACATCGCAGGTATGTGAATTACTCAACCAATAACAATTTCTAACAATAAATTTAACATCGCAGGTATGTGAATTACTCAACCGGTAACACTTTCTAACAATAAATTTAACATCGCAGGTATGTGAATTACTCAACCAGTAACAATTTCTAACAATAAATTTAACATCGCAGGTATGTGAATTACTCAACCGGTAACACTTTCTAACAATACATTTAACATCGCAGGTATGTGAATTACTCAACCGGTAACACTTTCTAACAATAAATTTAACATCGCAGGTATGTGAATTACTCAACCGGTAACACTTTCTAACAATAAATTTAAAACCGCAGGTATGTGAATTACTCAACCGGTAACACTTTCTAACAGAAATTAACAATTAAATGAGAGAACGATCCTCTGTTATCTACAACTGGACAACACAGAATACCAATTTTATGTACTTTAGGTGAGGCATCAGATTAAATTAAGGTTAAAATATAACTGGTAGTACAAGATTGCTTTTTTACATAGGTGTTAACGTTATATACGTTTTTACCCACATTTTATACTTTATAAAAACCAAAGGTGGCTCCTTATTTACTTTAACATAAAATTAATCCTTTGGTAAACCATTCAATTTGTTAATATTCTCCTTTATATATAGTATAACAATCTGATCATTTTCATCCGCTTTCGTAATAATTAGCTCCCCAGTGGCTCAGCGCATGTCAAAAGACTTATTTCCAGCCGTCATACCATTCAGTGAGAAAAAACTGTTACTTTGACTCAAATGAATGAAATGACCGTTAGAAATATCAGAGAAACTATAGAAATAATGAAACACACTAAAAATAGTTATCATATTTTAACTAAGGATGAAAGGTTAGCAAGTTAGAAAGTATGCAGGTGGCGTAACCTTATTTAAGTTTAGGTTATAAACTAAATAGTCACATGACCAATGACCTTATATATATATATATATATAAATGTGGTTTGTACTTTGTATTTTACGTTCCTGAAGATGACG
>NW_013667955.1:0-19387 GCF_000517525.1 Limulus polyphemus | reverse complement strand
TATATATATATATATATATATATATAAATGTGGTTTGTACTTTGATTTTACGTTCCTGAAGATGACGTGTTTGGACGTCGAAACATGTAGAGTTTTTAGATAGACGACAGTCTCAAAATAAAGTTTTAAACAGTGTACTTAATAAACGTTGATTGTTCCCGTGTTTTAATTAGTTATATTTATACAGATAACTTTAACATTTGAATAAAATATTGTATATAAAGTAATTTAAAACAGGTCCACTATGTCTTCAAAACCTTGTCTTCTCAAAAAGAATACATTTCACGTCTCAGAGACAGTAAAAAATAACCGATTTATATCTTATTCAAATGTTAAAGTTATCTGTATATAAAGTAATTTAAAACAGGTCCACTATGTCTTCAAAACCTTGTCTTCTCAAAAAGAATACATTTCACGTCTCAGATACAATAAAAAGGAACCGATTTTAAAAAGTAAGTTATGTAAAGAGCAACAAATATTCCAGTAGGATAACTGATACAGAATGGAAGTTTGTAACATATTTATGAAATTCTAGTTGAAAGTACCAAAAAAAAAACCTGTAGCATAGCGGTACGTCTGCGGATTAATAACATTAGAAACCGGGTTCTATTACCCGTCGTGGGCATAGCCTAGATAACCCATCGTATAGCTTTGGCCTTAACTACAAACAAACATATCTTCCAAATAACTTTTAACAACAAATACATTAATTATTTGTTTATTATAAGAAAATTATTTTTAAATTCCGATCAGAGAAGGCTACCTATTTATATCAGCAATTAAAGTGAAAATTAACTCGGTATAGCTAATTAAATATATTGTTCTTACATATAAGGATTAGAATTCATTGCTTCATCAAGTTGGTATCCTCACTGTTAACGATAAATTAATTCATACGTTATAAAACACAAGTTATACTCTATTTGATCATATTAAATAATGAGCGCGTAAATTACATGTGTTTGTAAAACACCAGTTATACTGTATTTGATCATATTAAACATAAATTAAATAATGAGCTCGTACATTACATGTGTTTGTAAAACACCAGTTATACTGTATTTGACCATATTAAACATAAATTAAATAATGAGCTCGTATATTACATGTGTTTGTAAAACACCAGTTATACTGTATTTGGCCACATTAAACATAGATTAAATAATGAGCTCGTATATTACATGTGTTTGTAAAACACAAGTTATACTGTATTTGACCATATTAAATATATATTAAATAAGGAACTTGTACATTACATGTGTTTGTAAAACACCAGTTATACTGTATTTGACCATATTAAATATATATTAAATAAGGAACTTGTACATTAGATGCGTTTGTAAGGCACAAGTTATACTGTATTTGACAACATTAGTTATGAGTGTCATTCTTTATGGATTTCATTTTGTTAAATCCACCTAGTAGTAGTTATTGAACTATAATAAAAATAGTGTTAACTAAACACAAATCTAGTGCAGAAGTACCAACAGAAAATATTTGTTTTTCTAAGTGATATAATGTTTGTTTTCAACTCTGTGGTAACAAGTATGGAAGTTTCAAGAAGTTTTGTATATTATTTTTATACAGATAATACAGGAGAAGAATTTCGGCTTACCAGCCACAAAAAACAACAACATAGAAACTTATAATTTTCCTATTATTAATGCCGTCTGGTGAAAACAAGCTGAAAATATTTAATAAGTGTGTCTATAGCTGCGAAAACCTTTTTAGACAAAAAACAAATTTCGAAGCATTGGAAAGTTCGCTAGTTTATGCGATTTCTATTTCCATAAGTTGTCTTATAGGTGAATTCGTGAAGCAATATTAAATATTTTTCCTGAATTATTACATTTACCCCAGTTTATTCTTAACTATTCATTTTTTTCTAAAGACACCCTGTTTCAATTGAACAGAATAATTGCATTGAATTTGTCAATTGAACAGAATAATTTCATTGAAGTTGTTAAATTGAACGCTAGCACTCATAGTATTTTGAGAGGTTTCAGAAAAGTACGATGATAAATTCATTTGTTATTTACACGAGAGTTTGAATGACTTTGGACACCTGTTATGAAACATTACGCATGTTATATCTTGTTTCCTATATTTCGGTAAATCGTTTTATAGTTTTGAAGTTAATACCTGTAATTAGTATAATCTCGAGTACAGCACCCTAATTGGCTTGTTTTTGTGCGAGTTTCGTACATACATGAAACTCTTGTTCTGTTGCTCGGCAACTAGTCAAGGACGTTACTTAAAATCCTAATTTTTTTATCATCTATTTATCCGTTTGATGCCATTGAGTAATCTTTAATAAATCATCCACGTGATAAATCTGTCCGTTATATACTGCCATTTTTAATAGGCATAACACCTGACAACAACAACAACAACATTTTTCTACTATTAGAAACAATGTAACTGTTTCTGAGTAATTTGACGAGTCTGATCCTAAAAATAACTTTGAAAACTACTGATCACCTCTAGTTTCAAGTTACAATAAATTAATTCAAAATATTATTATATATCGTGAAAATAACAGCTTTTTAAAAATCATTTTATTTATTCATTGAAAATTGCATTTAAAAATGTTCAATAACAATGCATAATAGCAATTACAGTTTTAAAAAACAATGAGTATAATAATATCATATACTGAAAATACATTCAGGCTATGTTCAAAACGTTCATCATAGTATTACTTTTAATATTTTGTTAAAAATAATCTGCTTCACTCGTTACGCCTTTTGTGTATGTTCTCAGTTTCACGCTGTAAGAACCAACAGTAATCTCCCATCATCGCAGGATTCCATTGTCTGTTCCATATTTTGGTTGAAGAGCTCGCCATGCTAACCGCTCACTGCTCCTAGTTCGTTTGGAAATAAGTCTAAATGGGGGAATAAGAAGTACATGTTTATTGACATCCTATACCTTATTTTCCTGTATTTCTCGGTTATATAATCAGTCATCACAGAATAATTTTCATCTCTGTGATTTCCTTGGAAATTTTTGACATTTTGAGGCAGCGATTTCTTTCTGATTGAGTATTGTTTTAAAATCATCATCCATCAGCACTTCCAGAATCTGTGGCGCAACAAAGATACCTTCTTTCATTTTTGCTTCACTGATTTTTGGAAACATGTCAGATATCTGAAACCATTACTATCTTTGTTCTTTCATTTTACAAAATTATTCACGAGTCCCAGTTTAGTATGAATTTGGAGTAGAAAAACATTTTGAGGATTCACTAAAGATCGATACTCGACATTCTGTTTCCCTGATATGTGATTCTCTTTCGTTGTCCATTCTTTTTTGTTGAAATGATTTTTCATCATTTCGGCTGTCCCAGAGACACAAAAAGCAACAATGTTTGGTAAACCCACTCTGTATGCCTAGCAGGAGTGCAATAACTTTTAGATCACCACATATGTCCCACTTATGGTGATTGTATTTGATGGCCTCAAGTATAATCTGCATGCTTTGATAAGTTTCTTTCGTGTTCACAGCATGAGCAAAAGGAATCGATGGCTTAGTGTTCCCATTGTGCTTTCAGATTAACTTTAGATGAGTTGATAAAAAGTGTCCATTCTTGAGGATGATGTTCAGTACCTAACTCTTCTATTAGTGCATTAACATTTGTACAGAAACACGAAGTATATTGCATGCTGTAGTGAGTAGCTACAGTTTTACCTGAATATCTACAAACATTAGTTATGCAAAATAACAGTCTATTAGATTATCTTTGGGCTAATGCCATATCAAGGGAACTACAAATGGCATACTTGCTCTCTTCTTATTCAGCCACAGTGTCAAGCCAGACATGAAAACTGTACAACACACATGTGGAACCCAATGTTTTCTTTATTCACCAATTTTAAACCCATAATAGTGGTAGTTCGCTACTTTTACCTTGTCCTTCGTGAAACTGTAATATATTTTCCACAAATTTTTTTACTTTCGGACTTTACTTGGACTGGAGGCAGCCAGCATTCAAATAATTTTCTAAAAAAATATAAATAATTTATGTTTATAGAATTAGAGTTTAAAGATTTAAAAAGCAAAGTTTTGCAGAATTTGATTATATTGTGGGTATGATGCAAAGAAAAAGCTCCGACTTTGACTACACGCTGAACGAGGCGAAGTGACCAATTGAGTGAGTGAGAGACAACTGAGAGAGTCGTCTGACTCCGCTCCTTTTATGCTCATTTCTGAGACTTCCTGAATGTTTTAGCAAACTGAGCACGTGAGGGTTTCGTGATTCCTGGGCGGAGCAGGTGAGCGTGGGAATGAAGAAAAAGTGGTTCAATTCACTACAATTATATCAAGAACAAATAGCATATATGAACAATATATTTGGAATTTTACACCAATACAATAGAGTCATTTTTTTGAATTTATCAAAAATGTATGCCTTTAATCCATTAAACTATTCAAGTAAACTTCATTTCACAGTATAAATCTATGTATTGAGTTGATTCTATGATATTTCACATAATGCTAATAGAATATTGAAATATTACAATAATTCATAATCTAGAGGGGATGAACAAATTCTGAAATCAGCACCATCAAATTACCCAGAATCACCTGAGTTTTCTCCAGTAGCTTATTGTTTATTGTCCAGTGAAATTAATCATTAACACGTTGCTTGAACAGCCTAAACTTAATATGTGTATAGAACAAACATTACAATTTATTGCGACGTATTTAAAAATAAAAACAAACCTAACATGCTAATTAGCATAGATCACGGGAAAAATCATTAAAATATAAAAGGATTTTTTAAATGTTTTTATTTTCTATTCTTCTCACTGACGTTATCTTATTATTAGAACAAGTAGCTATTCAGAATCATGTTTAAAATCTGCAGAAAAATTCTTATTAGCCTTTAGTTGAAAGAGAGGAAAGCTAAGCCAAGTGGTAAGAAAGTGAAGACTACTGAAGTTATGTCTCGAACTTTGATTAAAAATAATTCTTCAAAGTTTCGTTGGATTTAACTAGGAGTTTTTTTTACAAAATATCGACATTGTCAGTGTATATTAGCCCGATCTTATTAAATATTTCAGTGATTAAAACTTATTTATTTATTGTCGGGTATACCGAGTATAATACCTATCGTTACAACTTTGTAGAATTTCATACGTTCGTAATCATGAAAGATTCTTCTCCATCCTCGTGTCTGAAAAGAATGGATTTCGTTTTCCAGATAAATTAGAAATTGACAGTTTCTTTGGAAGTTAATTAATTTATTATTTGATGGATAATGAACGTCACACATAGATTAATAATTTCTCTAAATCTCAAAATAGACTTTCACTATTTCGTTGTGAGAAACAAAAAGGAGTTTTAGAATTTTCAAATTAGATTTGTAGAGCGTGATTTTCACATTTTATATCTAATAGAATTATCTTATGGGTGTTAAATCTCAAGCTCATACGTATACTATGACATACAAAGGCTACACGTTTCGCCAGCCCCTAAGAAGAATTCCCATCGCTAATAGGACACTATGTGACGGGGCGGCGCTGCCGTGCCCTGAAAACCCTGCGCGGCGTGCAGTCCCGTTTCCTTTGTCGGAGCCGACGGCACTGAACAAGATGGCTGGCCTTTCTATCCTCATGCCAGCACCTAATGATTATGATGCAAGCGATTCTTATCTAAGGCGTGAAAATCAACACTATCGGAACATAAATGAATAGGAACCCTCTACCGACGTTCTCGGATACTAACTCTTAGAGTCATATTAATTTTTATCGAATCTGTCTGACTGAGAATATTCGATCGAGTATATTAATGTAGTCATGAAATTTTACAATCAGCTAAGTCGGCTTGAAAGGAAAACAGTGCTCTTCATTAGCATGATCATGTACCCGAACAAAGAACAAATATTAACGGGATTGTCACATCGTAGTTTTTGCAGGAACTACACACTTTATCAGTTCGTGATCACAACTTGTAGAAGCTAACAATACAAACAGATGCCACGTAAATTAATAAGTCATTTCCTGTTTTTTAATTAGGAATGAAATGAAGAAAGATAACTGACAAGATCTCAGCTCAGACAAACATTTGTTTTAATGGGAATAATGAAATCAGAAACTTATAAAAACCAACCAACCAGCTTTAGATATTAATAATTTTATTACCGTAATGTTAGTTTTAATACATATCACGTACGATGATTGTAGGTGTTCAGCATCAAATTTAATAACATAAATTAAAAATTCAAACATCAAAAATTAAATATTCTCATAAAACATTCTCAAAACTTTTTTTTTCTCTGTTCTATTGCGTTTTTGTAATTCTACAGTATCCAAAAATACCTATAACCATTCAGTTCAAATATTGGACAGAGCATCGTAGTTGTTGCGTTAAGAACAGCATATCGACTGTAATTATTCATAATTTGAGGCTTAAGATGTCATTATAATGTTTGTATTACCGAATGTTTTCCTTTCTTTAATTAACTATCTAACTAAAGCGTTTTGAACATGAGTTGTGATGCAACGTTCTCAGCATAACCTGCTATGAATATTATGAAAAATACAAACAACGTTTATTTCTGATAAAACAAATTTTATACCAAGGGAGATACTTGTGTTAAGATTTTAGTAATTTGTATTAACTGGTGTTAATAATACACCATTTCACTAACCCTAACATATATACACAAATGTGTATTTGTGGTAGTGGCTTATGTAGGAAATAATTTTTTGAAACTATTACTTTTATCGACATAAGTTTGTAAAAGTTTGCTGTTTGTAAATCTTCTTCTTCTTTGAAATTACATCAGCATCACTGGCGGCTGTGAAACTTCAAAAACGTACTTCCCCAAAAATCCACTATTACTTCTGTATGTGAGGCTTCAAAAGTTTACTTCCTTGAAAATCCATCATTACCTCCGTTTGTGACATTTCGGGAACCTCTTGCTTCAAACCTATTATTATCTATGAAATTGCTGCCATTTGCGACATTTTAAGAACTTACAATCTTAAAAATCGACTATTTCTTCTGTATTCCTGCCTTTTGCAACATTTCAAAAATGTATATATTTGTAAATTGACCATTACCATTACCATTACCATTGACCAATGTTACTTCCGTTTGTAACATTTCGGAAAACTACTTCCTTGAAAACCCGTTGTTACTTCCGTTTGTAACATTTCGGAAAAACTAATTCCTTGAAAACCCGTTGTTACTTCCGTTTGTAAAATTTAAGAAAAACTAATTCCTTGAAAAACCCGTTGCTACTTCCGTTTGTAACATTTCAAAAAA
Organism: Limulus polyphemus; assembly: GCF_000517525.1. Lineage (NCBI taxonomy): Eukaryota > Metazoa > Arthropoda > Merostomata > Xiphosura > Limulidae > Limulus > Limulus polyphemus. Next base: position 12,112 of record NW_013667955.1, on the reverse strand, counting down.
ACTAATTCCTTGAAAGCCCGTTGTTACTTCCGTTTGTAAAATTTAAGAAAAACTAATTCCTTGAAAAACCCGTTGCTACTTCCGTTTGTAACATTTCAGAAAAACTACTTCTTTGAAAACCCGTTCTTACTTCCGTTTGTAACATTGCAGAAAAAATACTCTTAGAAAACCCGTTGTTGCTTCCGTTTGTAACATTTCAGAAAAACTAATTCCTTGAAAACCCGTTGTTACTTCCATTTGTAACATTTCAGAAAACTACTTCATTGAAAACCCGTTGTTAATTCCGTTTGTAACATTGCAGAAAAACTAATTCCTTGAAAACCCGTTGTTAGTTCCTTTTGTAACATTTCGGAAAAACCACTTCCTTGAAAACCCGTTGTTAGTTCGCATCCAGAACTATTTTGATTACCATATTATATACAAAGAAAGTAATTATGGTAAATCATTTTAGAGTAATATAAGTTATAGTGTTTAATTATCCAATACAATTGCATAATCAATATTTCTCTTGACTGGTTCTTTATTTTTCAGACAATATGTTTCGCTGTTATGATTTTCATATTATTATGAAATGTTTAAAATATGTTAAATGTTACAATGACTGAGTACACAAACATCGAAACTTTTTTATTAATTATTTTGTGTAGTATGCACTGCCATATGAAGTGAATAACCACAGTAAATATTGGACTGTTATTAATATTTTTCCGTTTGTTACTAGCATGGGAAACTAAGTGGTTTACCACAACGGCCGCGTTCTATAAACGTTTTTAGTGAACATGAGTAATTTCACAAATGCTTTGATTATAGCATACACAAATTAAAAAGTTTATAAAACGTGTCTGGTATATGGGTGCAATTGTCGAAAAACAGTTGTTCGAAAAAGTAAATTTCATTCATTTGATTGTTGTTTTTTTCCTGCCAGAATGTCTGTTTTCCTGCACTGTTGCACCGTGTTATTTGACTGAAAAAAAAGCGTTATTACCGTTGTCTGTGTGACCAAAAGTAATGTCTTTTTTTATTGGTTTGTTGGAAACCAAGAATATATACCTACTAAACTACAAAAAACCCTTACATGAGGATATATTACAGAGAATTGAGAAAATGTGTATAATGTGAACACGTACCATTTCGTATTGAACTTTTTTTTATCTCTGAACTTTATCACACGTTTCTTAACGTAATACCACTCTTTAAATATCTAATATTAACTCAGAATCTTTGGTAGAGAGCACGTGCGCTGGTAACACATGTTGTTAGTAAGTTTTCGATTGGCAGTCTGGCCTCAGACTTTATCACGTGAATTATAAATCCTCAAATAGTGATTTCTTCTCTAAAGTATTGCGAAAGCTTTTATTATTTACATTATTTGAAGAAATATAAATTGGATGAACAGAAATAAAAGAATTAGATGCTTTTAAAGATACTGGTTAAATAATACATTTCATTTACACATTCTGCTGAAGTTTTACTACACAAAAACTAGATTTATGATAAAAAAAGATATTGGTGGTAAATTTGAATTTTTAACATTATCTAGTAAAGATGTAGCAGAAATAATTATAAGTCTGCTTATAGAAGTCTTTTTAGAACGTGCGCATTAAATTTCGTTTCTAAATAAACATAGTAACTCAAATAAGAAAATAATACCCAGTGTACCTTTCGGTAAGTACAGATATTTCCAGTCGAATAATTTCAACAATACGTTAATGACAGTCTACTATAACGTACTGTCCTATATCACGGTAAAAAGTACATCAAAACCAGCTTTAAGAAAAGTACGTCCATAATAATAATATAGAATGTCTGTAATATATCCCCCTATGTTTTATTTTCTAATCATCATTAGTGTATACCGATATTATACACCCAAAGTTTGAGAATTACGCTCTATAATTTTGTCTTAATGATAATGATGAAACAAATCTATCATTCTATCACAGCCAATCTTGTGAAATTACCAGACTGATTTAATTTAAGATTAATTCGCTCAATCTAATTTACATTAATTCATACGCAGCTTTAAATTCTATACATGTTTTTTTAAGTAAATGACATACCAGGTTAAGCTGTTTCCGAATAGATAATTCATTTAACTCATATTCATTAATAGTCTACACTGCTTTATCCAGATCTGTCGTTACATAAAATACTTTCTTCTAAGTAATCAGTGTACACATGTGAAAACAAGAGTAAAATGAAATTATTTTGAATATTTAAATGTGACCCCAAAAAGGGCTTAAAATGATCGTTGATATGAATTGTTTTTATTGACTGTTAATTTAGTTGGAGAAGTTTTGTAGTAGGTTATAAAATCAAATCAAAAACACCAACCTATCGGTAGATCATCGGAACTATTGATGACAAATATTTGATCAAGAAAATAAATAATGAAATGAGAGTAGAATAAAACCTCACGAAAAACAAAAAAACATGAATTAGAAGAACCGATAAAGAAAAAGTAGGGTAGAAAAAGACAATAAAGTGACAGGAAAAAAACGACAATAAAGTGACAGGAAACAAAAACGCAGTAAAGTGACAGGAAACCAAAAACAGTAAAGTGACAGGAAACCAAAACGCAGTAAAGTGACAGGAAACAAAAAGACAGTAAAGTGACAGGAAACCAAAACGCAGTAAAGTGACAGGAAACAAAAAGACAGTAAAGTGTCATGAAACCAAAACGCAGTAAAGTGACAGGAAACCAAAAACACAAATAAGAAACACGAAGCGGCTCAAACAAGTACAGAATATGTAAATAGAAAGAAAACAATAAATGAAATACGGAGAAGAAAGAAAATAATTTATCACCTAACGAAATGCAGGCAACAGGATGACGACCAGTATTAGTAACGAGAAAACACAGCACATTCATGCTAACGAAACGCAGGCAACGGGATGACGACCAGTATTAGTAATGAGAAAACACAGCACATTCATGCTAACGAAACGCAGGCAACAGGATGACGACCCGTATTAGTAACGAGAAAACACAGCACATTCATGCTAACGAAACGCAGGCAACGGGATGACGACCAGTATTAGTAACGAGAAAAACAGCACATTCATGCTAACGAAACGCAGGCAACGGGATGACGACCAGTATTAGTAACGAGAAAACACAGCACATTCATGCTAACGAAACGCAGGCAACGGGATGATGACTCGTATTAGTAACGAGAAAATACAGCACAGAAAAAAAAAATTGTTTTCAGCTGGTAGATAAGTTTACAGAATTGGAGATTGAAATGAGACGTGAAGCAGACAGAGGTTGAGTTAGTTCGTTATATTACATTCTTTTTAATATTCAAATTAGCAAGTCACGTGACAGCCACAACCGATGTCAAGTTGTAGTGGAACAGAATGTACAAGAACTACATTTTTACATTGCTTGCCATTTTATAGATAGTTTGATCCCACCGAAAACTGATTGCTTTTGGTAATGATATGTAACAATCCTTTTCGACTCAAAATATTCATAAGCATAAATCATAAAGATGTGTCCAGATCAGAGATCTAGAATTTCCAAGATGTGGTTGTCCATTTACTCAGTGTCATTGGAAAACAAAGGATTATGGATCAGCTTGGTTCACCAGCATTATCTAGAAAGAGACCTGCAACAAGTCGCAGCCGTGGTAAGCAAAATGCAGCGTCTGGTATCAGATGAGAATCCGTGAACAGAATGGTCAGTAGTCAATTCCACCCACGTGTCAAAAGTAATAGTGCACAAACTAATCATTAAAAATTTCCGTCTGAAAAGCGACATAAGAAAAATGTGTATAAAACACATGCAGTTTAACATTAATATTAAGCCTATTAGGTTTCATTGCTAGCCATATTTCGGCGTTCATTACCACAAATTTAAAGTTTACGCACTGTATATATATAAAGAGCATTTTAGATAAACTTTTGGCTGCCATAGTCCAGTGCAATTGACAAATTATAGAATGAAACGAAAGGTTTCCTGAATGATGACCTGTAGCAGACAAAGTGTGGGTCTAACTACTATTTTTACGTATTTTAAATTAAGAGGCAAGGAATGTAGATAAAAACATTAGTTGGAGTATCCGTCCGTTGGACGGGTGAAATAAAAATTCGTTTGCAACAAAGGATAGGAAATTGTGCTTCTATTTTTTTATTCTTAATATAGTAAACAATATAAGTGCAATAAATGTACCAATACCGAAAAGAAAGTCACACTGTTTTCAAGAATTCTATAAATATGAAATTTGATGGAGGGTGCAACCCCCTCATGTCATCCTGTATCACTGTGTCAAGTTATGCTGATTTGATATTTTTTTCTAAATTAGATATAAAATTAGATGGGGATCCAACCCCCTCCTATAATCTTGTATCGCTGTGTAAAGTTTGGTGCTGATTGATCAAGAAATGTGGAAACGTATAAGGAACAGATATAAAATGATAAGTATACGACCGAGTATTTTTTTCCCGGACACACACTTTGCTTTACATAGTAGATATTTTGTAAAGCCCAGCGATATATCTATGTACGTGTATATATATATGATATTTCTATGTACGTGTATATATATATATATATATATGATATATCTATGTACGTGTATATATATATTGTTTAATTCTATTAAGGTTTATTCGTTTTACTCTCAACGACTACTGTGCTGTGCCAACACAAGGAACGAACCCCGAATTTTAACATTTTAAGCTACAGGGAGGGGGCATTCACCCTTCTAATACAAACCCGTACTTTTAAATGGGCATTTTTAAAAAATAAGCATAACACAATGAAACGACATATACGTGTAAGATTTGAACACTTATTTGTCTATACTTGCATTGAGATTTAGATATTTGTAGCTGTCAGCACTAAATATTTAAAAAAGTCTTTGCAACTGACTTACATTTGATTGACGTTGCAGCCAGCTTTAGAGTTTTATGCTAAAAGTAATTATAAGACAGGCTTATTTAAAAAAGATATAATACGAACATTTAAAAATTTTTCACATATGTATATCTTGACGTAATTACTTAGCGTATTTTCAGACGGTTATGGCTAATTGTGTAACATAATTTTTTTGTTTAAGAATGATATTCGAAAGTAGTTCCTCGATAGCCAAAAATACGCATAGATCGCTTCGTTATGAATACTTGTGTGTGTGTATTCTAGTTACATTACATATGGTTATGTTGTTGTTTTTTGTCAAATCAAAATTACATCTTACGTCTAATTTTCCAGTTGTATCTAACTCTACGGAGAAGATAACCTAGAACTCTGACCTACACATTGTCCCCAGTGGCATAGCTACAAGGTTTTAAAGGTCATAACAGTACGTAATTATGAGCGTGACTGCACGTATTTAACTGGGATCAGCGGCGAGACAAAGGTCTTAAGTCAAGGATCGTGACGGATTCAAGTTTATAAATCAACACTACTGAAGCTACAAACACGTGATGAAACTCATATGAACAGTTGATTAAGCATACGTGAAGCTCCGCTCTAAGTTAACTATCTATGTATGTATTGGAGACCAGTTGAATTGATACTTTTGTAAGAAATTCATTAATACAGAAATACTAAGGTTGTAATTAAACAAGATTATATCTTTTCATTTAATGCTATATTAAGAAGTTTTTTATTCTCTGAAAGTTCTGATATTTCTATTTTTCCTTTTCTGAAATATTAGGTCACTGTAATACAGAGAAGCAAACTAGATGCACCAATAGTAATAGCAATGATTCGTCGTTACAGGATGAACATGAATATTTCAGACTTTTAGGTTTCCAAAACAAATTCACAGATCAGTTTACTCAACAGGTTTAATTATTTATTACAAACTTCCAATTAAAGTTAAATAACTTTGAACAAGTGCGCGATTTTACATTAAGTAAACTAATGTCATTGTAAAATTACTATTATTAGTGCATGCCAAAATAGTCACTTTCGTTTTTCACTCAAAGGTAAATAGGTTGTGTACAGACCAATAGAGTGCTATAAAAAATACAGCTCTTTTAAAGCTTGTAAAAAACTTACCTACACAGTTTGAGAACAGCATTCACTTTACATTTGTGAATATCTAGTCATTTAAAGAAGTCGAGTGAATAGTTACTCGGTAAAGTTAACTTTCATGGTGATTTTGTAAACTTTTGTCTAATAATCTGTTAAAGTATGTTATAAAACACCGATGGGGTTTTCAGATAAGTGTAAAGCTTAATTTGTATTCATAATGATTGTTAAAATGCAAAAGCTTTTAAATTATATTTTTTTATCATGATTAGAAGTCTATTATAAAATTCACAATCATTTGAACTAAGACATACGATGTGCTGGTTGCTTATAGAGAAAACTCATTATTTGAAATAACTGTATCTTAAAAAGCACTTGTCTTTGGAGGAATACATTTTAACCAGAAGTTCATTTAGAATTGTGTTTTGTTCACGAATTAGACACGGAACAAAGTGTTTCAAAACTTTATCATAGTGCACAATTGAGCTGCTTTCCTCACAAACTGATACGAAATTGGCGATTTCAATAAAGCGTGTGCAGATTATTGCAACGATAAATGAATTCTGTCTAATTAGACGAGACTTGCAATAGCTTTATTTAGATGATATGCTGATTGAGAATGGAGGAAAGCGCATTGAACACTGTACCTAACTAATCTTTCTTGATAAAACCTGTGTTTCCCAAAGTACCAAATAAATGGTCACCCTGCATCTTCAAATATGTCACTCAATGATTGAGAGTTTGAAATGTCTTATTGAGACGTAAGGCAGACGTACTGTAGTCTTGTTACAAGAAGCAGCTCAATAGTGAATATAAACTGGGAATTAATATGACACGATTATACACGATTGTTACAACTGATTTTCATAAGACGTAAGGCAGACGTACTGTAGTCTTGTTACAAGAAGCAGCTCAATAGTGAATATAAACTGGGAATTAATATGACACGATTATACACGATTGTTACAACTGATTTTCATAAGACGTAAGGCAGACGTACTGTAGTCTTGTTACAAGAAGCAGCTCAATACTGAATATAAACTGGGAGTTAATATGACACGATTATACACGATTGTTACAACTGATTTTCATAAGACGTAAGGCAGACGTACTGTAGTCTTGTTACAAGAAGCAGCTCAATAGTGAATATAAACTGGGAGTTAATATGACACGATTATACACAATTGTTACAACTGATTTTCATAGAAGAATTTTTGTCTTTATATAAATGCAAAACTGTACAGTGTACTATCTGCGCTATGCCCAACGCAAGGAATCGAACAATGAATTTTACCGTTATAAGCCCTCGGTCACACAGCTGAGTAACTGGAACATTTACGTAAATAGAAAAAACTCTTTTAGATGTGAAAAATATTGAAATATGAATTTTGAATACCCGGAGCTATACGTACAATCAGACCTATAATTTTATGTTTATCCTACATGATAATTTCAGATATATTGGTTTATTCTCTTCCGTTACGACCTTAGTCTCAACTAGCTTAGGGTCAACTGATCCAATCGGAAACCGTACAGGACAAGAATGTTCGGCGACGGGAATTCGTACTCGCGAGCCGAGAATCATAACCATCAGGTCATTTAATTGATATCAGAGTCCAACAAAATACGGATGGCATCCATAAATGGATTTCGTATTAATGACGTTGAAACTGCTATAGTATTTCTTGATAAAGTTATTGTAATAGATTTAATGCATCAGTAAAGCGGTATAGGAATGTTCAAAGTTATTTAAATTGAAACAATTTGGGTGAAAAGTTTTTTTTTCTGTTTTGCAAAACTAGGAAAAAATAGTTTGTAATTATGCACAAAGCTACACAATGGGCTATCTGTGCTCTGCCCACCACGGGTATCGAAACCCAGTTTCTAGCGTTGTAAGTCCGCAGATATACCGCTGTGCTACTGGGGAGCAAAAGACAGTTCGGACAGATAATAAATAAAGACAGTACCACAAACTTCATATTACTCTTAAACTACATTGTTTGAGGTTTCTTCAAGATTATAAAAATTACAGAAATGTTTTATGTAAATTATTTATCAACATATCTAACTTAGCTAAAAATAGTTTTAGTAAATACGATTTTGCATTTACTCAAGAGAAGAACACGTTTATTGTGTGAATTTACTTTAATAACGAAGTTTATGATTTTTTAATCACTGTCTAACTATTTCTACAAGTTTCCAAGTTTCGTTTTTTTGTGTTCATATACGTGTAGCTTACGAAAACTGTAACACACACATCGAAGAATTTAATGCAACTTAGTATACTTACTTTGATTATGTTCAGTTATTCGATATACTTACTATGCAGATTAATATTTGTTAAGATATTGATCATTAGCTACTTAATTTTTCTGCATATTTAATTTTCGAAAAGGAATTTCCAAAGTCTAGCTTTAAAGCATATATATATATATTTAGATTCATAACCTCCTGTGAAGGTCAAAATATACTTAAAGTCCTTTTCAACGGAGTTAATTAATTAACAAACTATTGTCAGAGACCGTGTATTTGTTAATGAGATACAAATTGTTTCATGTAGGTTTCTCATTTGTCTATAAATATGTATGGAAATAAAATTATATGTTCTACCTTTCAATTGGTAGTCAGACAAGAAGGAAATTAATTCGTAATTAGTTAAGTTTAGTGGTACGTGTATATCTCATAATGAACGATGGAAACACCTCCAAATATAGATTACCATTTAGCTGATCAGTAATCTTAAATACATTTTAATCTAACGAGTGGGCACATGCATTCATCACGTACTTTTAATTACTTGTTAGTGATTAGGATAAAGGGTAATAGGGTGATTATTACTTGTTAGTGATTAGGATAAAGAGGAATAAGGTAATTAGTATTTGTTAGTGACTAGGATAAAGGGTAATAAGGTAATTATTACTTGTTAGTGATTAGGATAAAGGGGATTAAGTTAATTATTACTTGTTAATGATTAGGATATAGGGGATTAAGGTGATTATTACTTGTTAATTATAAGGATAAAGGGGAATAGGGTGATTATTACTTGTTAATGATTAGGATATAGGGGAATAAGGTGTTTATTACCTGTTAATCACTAGGATAAAGGGGAATAGGATGATTATCATTTGTTAGTGATTAGGATAAAGGGGAATAAGGTGATTACAGACTATTTTATACGTTCTTTACTTATTTATACTTGTTGTGTTACTGCTAGTGGTTAACGTAATCTTAAATCTTCCGTAAAATAAAGGCCTAAACATTGGAGTTAGTTATTGATCTTTAATCAGTTTGTATGATTTTAAATGTTAATCCACGTTTTAAATTAATTTTTGTAGGTATTCGCAAATATAAGATTTCAGAAATTTGAAATAATTATTATTAGAATTACGGTAGCGAAAAAATATGGAGTTTATTTTGTTGTTTTTTTTACGTGTTTTTAATGTCTAACAGTACTGTCAAGTTTACTATTTCCACAAGTCTACAGTACTGTCAAGTTTACTATTTCCACAAGTCTACAATGTGAATCTGTTTATTGAACATCTAGACTAGACTTTGGTTTGGGCCCAGAATATGTTTTGCAAATAATAATTATAATAAAACTAATATTCGGCTTTCTTATCACACATACATGTACTGTCTTTACAACATTAATTACTGGCTAACCAATTTTATGGGGATAATTAAGTCCGTTGTTTATGTTTTAATAATCACTCGCAGTTTCAGAATATGATTGGCTAATGATGTTGGACAATAGGCCTTCATGTTTAGTATAAAGGGTTCAGTATGTAATATTATAATTATTTTGAATAGGCACAACAGAAAGTTACGCGACATCCACAGCTGATATAATGTCGAGGTGTGAGTGTTGTGTCAAAACTACATTTTGATATTGTTTGGCGTTACGCTGGTAGTGTGATGTCATAAAAAATAGTCGCTTTTGGGAAGAGTATATAACAGCCTTTTCTGACACAATATAAGCATACACTCAGATCATAAAGATATATTCACATTAGGATCTAAGAATTTCTAAGATGGAATCCCTTATACTTAATGGCATTCGAAAACAAAGAAATATGAATCAAACTGGTGCGCCAGGACCATCCAGAAAGAAATCTGCAACAAGTCGTACCCCATTAAAGGGGAATCCGTGAACTAAATGGTCAGTGGCAAAAAGGCGTCTACGGGCCACAGGCACTAGTACGCATAATCAAGAAGGATATCCATTTGTAAAAGCGACACTATTCAAGTGCACAGAAGTTGCTTCTACGACATATTTATTCCATATATTTGTCGTATACCTCAAGCAATTGGAGAATGAAATTAATATTCACGCTATTCCATATGAAGACATACCAATCAAGTCATAGGATGAAGCACCTATGTGATTGGATAGTTGATAAGGGCAATGGGAAACCGCTGTTCTTATATAATTGATGTATTATGGAAAGGTAGCAGAATGAAATGGTGTGCTTTGGACATGACATTCTTATGACGAAACCTTTTGTAATGGAAATCATGTTGCTGTGTCAAGGTTCACTGTCGTCAGAAAGAGCATGACTGAATGTGACGACTTTTATTGTAATGGCATTGTGATCTACAAAGTGTGACTAATTTGTAACTTCTGGTAGCTTTAGTTGTACTTGTCTAGTGATGTGCGAAATGTGTGGTTAGTTAATATCCAAAGTGTTTTCTGTAAGTAAAATACTGGTCATATTTGTTTGAAATCCTTGAAAGGTGCAATTTGATTGCGTGCTTATTGTTACAAAGCTACACAATAGACTATCTGTGCTATGCCTACAATGGGTATTGAAACCAGATTTTTAAAATTATAAGCCCTCGGACTTTCTAAACAATGGGCTTTCTGTGTTCTATCTGCTGCAAAGAACTGAACGGATTATAGAGTTCTAAATTTGTATATTTGTCACTGACCTACAGGGGGGACTGCTTGTTTGTTTGTTTTGTTTATTTGAAATTAAGCACAAAGCTACACAATGGGCTATCCATGATCTGCCCACCGGGGTATCGCAACCCAGTTTCTAGCGTTGTAAGTCCGCAAACATACCGCTGTGCCACTGGGGGCAGGGGGGACTGCGTTTTTTTATATACAAATTTTTATTAGAAATCAAATGCCTTTTAATAGAATACAACTGTGTTGTATTTACTGAATTACTTTGTAGATTATATCATTTAATTTAGTCATTACAACATATTTTTCTTATCTGACTAGAAAAATGCGTATCTTATTTCTGAAAATATATTTTGAAATGAGTAGAGATAATACTTTGACCACAACAGTAAAATAGCAATAAAATAACGAGTATTAAAATGAGGATGAATTTTAAGTTGCCAAATTTTACTGAGGATTCATTTATCAGTCATATACATTAAAATTGATAAAACATTTTCGATAACAATATTAACATTTTCTTCAGTTCAGTGTTGAAGAGTTAGAAACTTTATAATTCGCTTGAACTAAAACCGGACGATTTTACTGTCATTGCTGACTCTGTGGCTGAGTTTCCCATGACAGTTACTTTATTCTTCTAACCAGCAGAAAACAAGTAGCCTAAATCTCTTAAAGCTTTATGTTTATATACCCAGTTATCTTTCAGAAATGGGAGAGTGGAAGCGCCTTGTTAACATATATTATCTTGTTCCGCATTAAGTTTTTACGTTTTTGTTCGGTAAATTACTTGTAACTGTTTCAAACTAGCAGAAATATAGGATAACTGATTTTTACAGACAATAGTCAATGTTTGCAGTATGTTTATTTTATAGGTTGTATACGTTTAATAATACAGAATATTTTTGTTTGTTTATGGCATATGAATGGGATGTACATTTTTTTATATGAAACTGTGCAATGAAACTTTTGCATCAAGATGTATATAGCAGTTGCGGAAAACAACTAGGATCCATAAAAAATGTGCTAAATAAATGCATGTATTTTACAGAGGAATTTGAAATTACTCTCTGTACACAAGTTGTGCTTTAAAGTCACTTCCAAAACTGGAAATTATATTTAGGTTTTACTTATTTTTATCAGGAATTAACTCACGCCATTTTATGATGACTTAGAGTATATCCTTCGAGACTAACTAAAGGGCAACCACTTTCCCACACACTCTC
>NW_013667954.1:184679-189132 GCF_000517525.1 Limulus polyphemus | reverse complement strand
ACTTTGTAAACTCAAACCATTTTCTTATGTTTCAGTATATTTTGTTAGGTTTCATTTGTAATCTCAGACCCTTTTCTCGCATCTTGGTGTGTTTTATCAGGTTTTATTTGAAATCTCAAACCCTTTTCTTATGTTTCAGTATATTTTGTTAGGTTTCATTTGTAATTTCAGACCCTTTTCTGGCATCTTGGTGTGTTTCATCAGGTTTACTTTGTAAACTCAAACCCTTTTCTTATGTTTCAGTATATTTTGTTAGGTTTCATTTGTAACTCAGACCCTTTTCTCGCATCTTAGTGTGTTTCATCAGGTTTACTTTGTAAACTCAAACCCCTTTCTTATGTTTCAGTATATTTTGTTAGGTTTCATTTGTAATCTCAGACCCTTTTCTCGCATCTTAGTGTGTTTTATCTGGTTTACTTTGTAAACTCAAACCCTTTTCTTATATTTCAGTATATTTTGTTAGATTTCATTTGTAACCTCAGACCCTCTTCTCGCATCTTGGTGTGTTTTATCAGGTTTTATTTGAAATCTCAAACCCTTTTCTTATGTTTCAGTATATTTTGTTAGGTTTCATTTGTAATTTCAGACCCTCTTCTTATATTTTAATGTGTTTTATCAAGTTTTACTTGAAATCTCTTACTCTTTTCTCGTATTTTAGTATGATTTATACCTGAGGGTATGGCAACAGTTTTCATGAAAAAAAAATGCATTTGCTAATTGTAAGATAAGTTAATTTAATTTTCTCTACCAAGTACAAGGGAGAGTCTGTCAGGAAAAAATGTCGTTTTTCTACAACTATTTTAATACATTGGTATTATATAAAAAAGTAGAAGTTCTGTCTAATGCTAGTTCTCGGAGGAGAGGAAAACTTTCGGAAAAAAGCTTCTCATCTGTAGCTTGTCTTTGCTTATGATGATAAGGGTGAACGATATTTACATTAAAGAAACCACTGAAGTGATGGATTTTTAACACAAACACTGTGAAAAGTGCTCAGATTTTATTGCAGTCATTTACGTAAGTGTATTCAAGATTTTTTTCTTTTTCGATATGTGGCTTGAGACATCTTTAACACACTATATTTGTTCTTTTTTTTACATGTATTTGCCATTTTGTGATGATAATCTTGCTCGTAAGTTAAAAATGTATGCTGTATGATAGTATGTAAGTGGTCGTTTGGCTGGTTAATTTCTCTTCAAGAAACTCTGAGAACTTTCATAATGGATGGGGCATTCTTCTAGCGTTCATGGATAATACTTGTATGGCATTATACACCGTTATATAATGTTTTCTTTTTCCAAAATATTTTGAGACCGTTAAGTACTGGCAATCATCCTATAGCTATGCTAGTTATTTTAAAGAGGTAAAAATAGGCAGTGTTTTATATTTCTCCTAATAATTTCTCCTAATAGTCAGTGCAGCAGTCACGGTCTCCTACACAGTGTGAAGTAAGGTTGTGACATCTTTCTTTCTTGTTCAGCTTTCGAAAGATTAGGAGAATGGAGAAGTCAGATTGTTCATAAAATGTGCTAACACCTCTTCTGCATACAGGTTGAAATAAAATATTATGATACGAATAATTCTTTATTAATGATAAAGATATATTTCATAATCTATACAAGGACAAAAAAATACAATAATGGCTGGAGACGGCTTAAATGGGTAATGAAGAAAAACTTTTCTTAATTTATCTGGGAAGGTTTTAAATAATGTTATGGACTTGATGAAAATCACCTCCGAACAAATTTCAATATAGGGATGAAGTCCGTTAAACAATTTCAATTGAAGTAACATCTCCTCTGCCTAAATATTTTTTTACTAAGTCTATAGGAAATTTCACAATGCACAGTTAAGTTTCAACATTTACTTCAGTAATTGTTTGTAATATTGGTAACAATTCGTTTCTTTGCCACAGAAATTTTATTTTCACTGGCATTTTTAATATATATATATATATATATATATGATTATTTATATTTTAACACAAAAGAAATTATATAAAAATCACAATCATAATTGAAAATGAGTTTGCATTATGCTATTTATTACACGTATTTTAATTGAAAACTAGTTTAATAGAACTGGAGACCGATGTCATCTTCAGTTTGACCTTTTGGAAACTAATTTAAGTAGGAGTTCAGACTACTGTCATTTTAACTTGACCAATCGGAAACTATCGTAACAAAACTGTAGGCTGTTCTAATTTTCAATGTGACCTATCAGTAACAAACTTAACAGGAATGCAGGCTATTGTTATTATTAACCTGATCTAATTTTTTAATTTAATTTCTGTGTTTTTAACGTGTATATTTGCATATTTGGGAAAGCTGTACAGACTATTAATTTCAAAATAAAAACAACAAAACAAGATACCTTTAACTCATGTTAAAAATTGTTCATGCTGGATGACATATTTTTGAGTTTCCAGTTAATTCCAACATAATTAATTTTAAGTTCTTTTTCTGAGATTTACTTATTCCCAGTATTATATTCATATAGTGTTGGTATATTTGATATACATGTATTTTCAGATACAAAAGACTGTTTAATGTAGGTAGTAAAATTAATTTATTTATTTTGTGAGGGAATATTTCATTATTGTTTAGTTTTTTTTTCATAATAAGAGTTAAAAGCAATTATTTTAATTAAAGGCGATAGTTATGACAATTTGGGTTACGGAAGTCGGTAAGAATCGTACATTGTTTTTATAATTCATTGATGCCAAGGTTATCAAACGTCGCGTGCAATCCATTGATGCAGAGGATATAGAGATTTCTAGAAGGACTAAGTGTTAGATGTATAAATAGTGGCAAGCAGAGGGAAAAAATAGAGCAGAAAATAGTAAAGTAAAGTCACATGAAGGAGAAATTCGGTCAGAGAAAAGTTACACGCAAAGTTAATCGTCGTGGGAGTGTAAGGCCTATCGGTTGACATGTTAGAGTGAGATTAACAATTGTGTAAGAGATATAGAAAATATATTGTCTTGTCAAAGGGTGTTCTAAAGTAATTGAACCAGCCTGAATGGATTTTGAAAAAGGCAGACGATTTTTGAAGTACAGGATACAACCGCGGTAACTCAACGACAACGTAAGTGAACTATACACGAATACTCTGACAATAGAAATAGAGAAAAATACTTCGGCTTGTCAACTAAATTTTAAAGCAATTGAATAGGCCCAAGTGGGCTTTTGACAAGAAGAGAACTATGTAGTGTTTAAGATATAATTATGACCTCCATAGTGCAAGGCATTTTTGTATATACGTATAAGTTGTTCCGATTGTATATATTATTTTCAAAACAAGTGGAGTGCGTGCTGTTTGTTTATTTTATTTTATTGAATTTATCGTCAGCAAGTCATAGACACCTACTTTAAAAGAATCCGTAGCCCAACACATCCATATATTTAATATACTTACTATATATATACTATTAAAAAGCAAGTTCCTCACATATATATATATAATTTTTTAGACTAAGTCACGAATGCTGAATGTCTTATTGTAAGTCTAATAAGCCACTTAAACCATACACTTCTAAAACTGATAGATAATTTGCTCATTTTCAAAGCATGTGAATGAACTAGTAACATTTTCATATTTGCTAATTAGCTTTTCATCATGCTCTTATAGTAACGGATATTTTTGTAAATCTATATTGTTATCATATAGCTAATGGTGGCTTATACACTAGGGCTATCTACTCTAGCCAGCACTAATTTTGAAGTGTTGGACTAAAAGGAAGGCAGCTAATTAGGACCATCGACCACCAAATCTTGGGTGTGGAAGATTTATTATTATGTATTTATTTTCAACGTTTGTTTAGATTAAATTTATATTTAGATATATGCATAGCTTATAGTGTTAAACATGTATTACGAAACTCCCGCCTGTTCCCTAAAGTTGTAGAAGATTCTCGAGTGTAAGAATGAACAATATATGTATGTACGTAAACGCTTGTGTTAACGTCAGTATTGTTATGTAAAACTGAAATTTCGAGAAAGCCTCCACACGCCTATAAATATAACCAACGCGCCACGCAAAAAAGAGTATCTATTATTAGTTTGCTATAGTCAGTGTACTATAAACTTTGGAAGCTATAACTGTGATTTTTGTAACGCTTAGCAATTGGAAAATTTCAGATATTTGACCAGGAGAATTTACAAAATTCGAACATTACAACTCATTTAACTTCATTGGATTCTTATCGGATATTAGTATTTTTACGAAAACATTATATAACGTCACGGTGGAAAACTCGGCGTGTGTGGGTGGAGAATAACGAAGGACAAAGCTAGCTAGCTCCCTGTCAAGTGAATTATACCCACGTCAACTCTTAATTAACGCGCTCATGGTGAACCCTCGATAAGATATCGAAGAAGTTCCAGACTAGAAAGAAGACTTTATATTGCTAGTAAGTTTGTGAAACTTTGATTATAAATCACTGATTGTATTAACT
>NW_013667954.1:181661-184669 GCF_000517525.1 Limulus polyphemus | reverse complement strand
AGTAAGTTTGTGAAACTTTGATTATAAATCACTGATTGTATTAACTATTTGTAATAATTGTTATTGTAAATTGTATTGTTGTGTGTATATTAAAACGTATTTGTCTTAAAAAAAAGAAACTGTGTGTATCATCTTGTTGGCAAATATCATAAATTGGGGATATATCGGCATTTATTTAACTACTAACTTTAAATTATCATTTAGCTTGGTTTCAGATCATTCGAAATTTTAACACTTCACAATGGAAATATAAGTATCCTGCTGTTTCTTTACACTATTTGATGACTGAAATTATAGGTATCATGTTGTTCCATTACCCTATTTAGTGAATGGAAATATTAGTATCCTGCTGTCTTTTTACACTATTTAGTAAATAGGAATATAAATATTTTGCTGTTCCCTTACAATATTTAGTCAAGAGAATTAAAATATTAATTAAATAACACACACAACATTCAAATCGATGCACAATTAAAAACTTTCCTAGAATGTCGACTCTACATCTTTTGACGTTTACCACAAGTTTATACACAAGTGTCAAGAAAATAATATCTTTAAGGTAATTAAGTTAATTTAGAGAAACCACTGGGAATAATTCATGGATCAGAGTCGTTGATGTTCATACACAAACGTTTGTATTTTTGTTAAAGAAGCTTGAACCTGCCCAGTTTTAAAGCTATAATGACTAGTCAGTTCATCAGAAATCCACTTAATAGTTTGTTGGGCCACCGTTTGTAGCAATAATACCCTGTTTTCAGCGTGGAAATTAATCTCACAAAATCCCAGAAGGCGTCTTCTATTATTGTAGTACATTCCATTAAAAATATAGCTTAACTTATTCACAAATTTTAGCAGAGGATTGCAGTGGCGTCTACGCTGAACAAATGTTTACCAAAGTTGTCAACAGTAGTAGTTGTGGTCGCTGAGAAAAGTAACGAAAGTCATTTTCGTGCTATTAGAACTAACTTGTGATCCTAGAGAGATAGAGAATCACTGAATAACTTCTTGTAATAACCTTTATCCATCAAAGCAGATGGAAACATATCCTGGAAATTATCCATTCTTCTATTAGAATCGAAGAATCCATCTATCATAAGGATATACCCCAAACCACTACATCAGACTCAGAAGTTTGCACTGTAGGAACAAAACAAACATGGTCAAATGACTTATGTTTTTCATCTATCATGAGTACAAAAAAGTGCAACCTGACTCTTTAAACCACAGTAGAAAGCTTCCAATCGGAGTTGCCAAGCCAGGCTTGAATCTAAGCGATAAAACAAAATTTTGCTGTGAGTGTGTTATAAGCCTGACAGTTAATCCATTAGCGTAGATGGTGGTGGTAGGGTGTTGCTGACTGGCTTCCTTTCCTCTGGTCAATAGTTCAAAATCAGTAGCTTTGCCAAAAATCCCAATCCGAATACCGTTTCGTTCATACACTGTACACATGTTCTCAGCACCACTAAGTCATTTCCATCTGAGATGAAAGGATTCGGAGTGTCTGTTGATCGTCACGTGAGTGTTTCTGTAATGTTCTTATGCATAATACAATTGGAGATAAGAACATTTGATCCCACATTAAGAAATAAGTTAATTAGAACACTGTCTGAAGTCTATTTTACTTTGAAAGCTACTAACTCTTAGTCGGTGGTTGGTAGTCACAAAAATTCCTAGTGGTAGACATATTTCTTTCCGATAGCCAATGACAGATAACTTCGAATCAAACGTAAAATAAATTACTTTTATAGATATTCTCCTAAAAGAGCTCCTAATATTAAGCTTTTTTTTTGAAAGCCGGAGAAGTCTTTACCTTTACCCATTGTCCGTCAGATTGAGCATGACACAACTGTATCTTTGAACATATAAAGAAGTCACTTGACACATCATTTGATCAGTTAGCATGTTCAAATAAATAATGTTTACTCCAACACTCAGAAGGCAAGTTTAGTTGCACAATAAAACAAACTGTGACCTACAGTTTCAAACAGGCTGCACAGTTAAACATACTGAGACCTACAGTTTCAAACAGGCTGCATAGTAAAACACACTGAGACCTACAGTTTCAAACAGGCTGCACAGTAAAACACACCGAGACATGCAGTTTCAAGCGGGGTGCACAGTGAAACATACCGAGACATGCAGTTTCAAGCAGGCTGCACATTAAAACATACTGAGACATGCAGTTTCAAGCAGGCTGCACAGTAAAACACACTGAGACCTACAGTTTCAAACAGGCTGCACAGTTAAACATACCGAGACATGCAGTTTCAAGCAGGCTGCACATTAAAACATACTGAGACATGCAGTTTCAAGCAGGCTGCACATTAAAACATACCGAGACATGCAGTTTCAAGCAGGCTGCACAGTAAAACATACTTAGATCTACAGTTTCAAACAGGCTGCACAGCAAAATACACTGAGACCTGCAGTTCCGAGCACGATCAACACGTTTTGTTATCTACTGTGGACTAATGTTTTCAACGATTATCTCAGTCACTTCACAGTGAGGAAAGCTGTTTTAAATTCTATTTAGCATGTGAACAGTTTACAAGCATATATATACAGAAAAAGAAACCACGCCAGGCCAATTTACAGACGTAAAGCATATAAGGTTCCATTGAACATCGTTCTTTTTTACTCTATCTAGCTAATCTGAAGAGGGAAACTGTAATTTTTTAGCTGATTATATGGTACTTGTTACTTTATATGAGTTAATAAGTTTCAGTAATCTCAAATCATTGATTCATAGGTAAACCAACAGCCATCTATAGGTCTAAAAACATAAAATATTAAACACATATATATATATATATTCTGAAATGAAATATCTAACGTGCATACAAGCTTATATCTTTCTTTAACGTGCCACGTCACACTCGATACCTGCGTTGATAATAGGTGGCTATGAAAGTGGCCTGCTTTAAGTTACGCTGACTATATCTTTTGCCCGGCATGGCCAGGTGGATAGGGCGTTCGACTCGCAATCTACTGGTCGCGGGTTCGAGTCC
>NW_013667954.1:172665-181071 GCF_000517525.1 Limulus polyphemus | reverse complement strand
GCGAAATTCAAAAACAAACATTATATATTAATATATGTATATAAAGAGTTGTGTGTTTGTTTGTCGGTCTAGTGTCACAAGTTTTTGGGAGAAACTATTTCAGACACATTCGATAAAATTTCATGTAGTAACTCAGGTGAGTCTCACAAGAATTCAGTTTAAATGTATAAGCAACCGGACAAACGGTTCGAGTTTGGCAGCCATATCAATCTTACCGCCTTAATGCCGCGAATGTAGGCCAATAACAAAATTCGTGAAACCGACACCGAACAAAAATGACGCATAATGCCGCTCCTTGCAAGGGTACCTTCCTTTTGGACGAACACCTTGTGTGGAAAAAGGTCGCCTACATTCCCATTTATAGCTTTACTTTTTTAACTCTAACATTACCGAGTATCTTTACCAATTAAAAGCTCCACCCCCCAGTGGCACAGCGGTATGTTCTGCGGACTTGTAACGCTAGAATCCGGGTTTCGATACCCGTGGTGGACAGTGCACAGATAGCCCGTTGTGTAGCCTTGAGCTTAACTACAAACAAAAAACAAACCAATTAAAAATAAAAGTTCAATTGCTATCGCATCTCGATAAATTGAAATAATTAAACCCTTTTATTAAATCTGAAATGCTAGGAAGTAGACGAATAACTTGTTTTATATGTAGAACGGGATAATACGAGTAAGCTGTAATTTTTTATTGTCTTTACAGTAAAAACAAAATAAATTTAGAAGGTTTGCCAATCTTACGCTCCGAGGAAGATCGGCACCATTGTTAAGCAGCGTAAAAAGAACATAAAAAGAAAAGCACAGAAGTTTTTATCAGTGAAGCTCTACCCAGCGACACGAATTACGACTATCCGGGACCGCGAGATGGAACTAAAAACAAACTCTGATAAAGAATAAACGAAGAAAGAAAGATTTCCTACACTCTTCTAGTTGACTGGCACGTCTTGAGTTCACTAAGGAGAGATGATAGTTCTAAGGTGTTAAAATATAAAAGTTTTCTACGTGAAAACATCTCATGTCTTACAAGCTGAAAAATGTTTAGTCTTCACTAATCTTCACCTATATCTCGGAAACGGATTGTTCCAAGAGCAAAAATTCCATCAATAGAAATAGGAAATATGTCAGCGGCAATTTTAAAGCATCAGTAATAAATTGGTTTTCAGGTTATAGCAGCTACGTGAAATATATTAATCCGATGGTGACAAAAATGAAATGTAAAAAAATAAATAAGAGTATTATAAGCTTATGGATTGAAGTCTAATCCATAAAAAATGGTTATGAAAGACTTGAGTCATTTATAAAGTTTGTCTAATTGACTATTTTAAGACATCTACCAATCCTTATAAATTAATTACAAAGTTATTAACTTTCTCCTGATGTGAAGGGTAATGTAGTATAATGTTATGAGATGATCAAAAACAATATCCGGTGAAGCAATATCCGGTCATGTAACCTATTTGTTCTATACTATATATATATACTCGTGTAGCTTTGTAAACTACTTGTACACGAGGATGACAAGTTCTTGTAGAAACGTCGCACATTCATAAAAAAACTCTTTGTCATTACCCAGTTAAGCCGTCTCAAAACTTTTAAGAAGTACGTAGAATACTTTGCATTTCTTAAATATTTATGTTGTAACCTTTAGAGTTGCTTTTAAAGAACTAAACTAGATGTACTACATTTGTTATTCGTTTATCTTATTTCTCTGTTGACCAGTAGGTTTCTCTAATATAACCTTATTTTGTTGCAGTTCCACTTTACGTTATTCTCCTGCATAATCCTGCTATAAATCTGTAAAGTTGAAATTATATTACAGTTTATTTTTTGTTCCGGTTCTATTAAATGAACTGTGGTTACGTAAAGAATTACACGAACTTTTGAGTGAAAGTAAAGAAGAATGTAATAATTGTCAATAAAATTATATCTGCTGTATCCGGTGACGACGAGGCCTTTCGCCTATTACCAGATCTCTTGAATGGATAAATAATCATTCTAATGCTAAAGCAATAGATTAAATAAAACATACTGAATGAATGAAGATTTTATTTTTTTTCTTTTATTAGACATCTAATAGTACAAACGTGTAATAAGAATTTTCCAGTAGAAAATTAGGTACAAAATAATACATGTCAAAGCCTAGAATCTCAAATGAGAACTATCGTATACTGTTTTCTGATGTATAGCTGAAACATAGAGATATTCAATGTTAAACAAAGGATTTATAGCTGTAAAACTGTTAATGTTTTAGTTCTTTCGATGATAGCCCAACTCAAATATATACTACTTTCATTTAACCGATCATATACTATCTGTATATGATTCTGATAATTTAATTCGGTCTAATATCCACGATTTAGATTATTTAATGAGATCTAACGAAATGATTTTACTCATTCACTGATTATTATAACAATAATATGAATTAATCTCAAACACTTTTAGAAATAATTTAGGAAATTAACCTAAGCAGTTTACATCGTAATGCGTCACTTTTCTAAAGACATTTATGGAAACTGTTATCCATTCACATTTTCTCCCATGCAGCAGCTGGAAACTTTAGATATGTTACTGAAGTATGTTTACTTTTCATAATAAAATCCGACGTTCATGTGGACTACCAGCTTTTATAACTGACACCATTAAAACTTCTAATGTAACGTTAAATCTCCCTTTTACAAATTTATTCTGTGGTTACAGTTTGATAGTAAAACTGTGATGTTGGTAAGTAAGAAGGAAATCAGTATATTTAAAAATCTCCCTTTTACAAATTTATTCTGTGGTTACAGTTTGATAGTAAAACTGTGATGTTGGTAAGTAAGAAGGAAATCAGTATATTTAAAAATCTCCCTTTTACAAATTTATTCTGTGGTTACAGTTTGATAGTAAAACTGTGATGTTGGTAAGTAAGAAGGAAATCAGTATATTTAAAAATCTCCACTTTTACAAATTTTTCTGTGGTTACAGTTTGATAGTAAAACTGTGATGTTAGTAAGTAAGAAGGAAATCGGTATATTTAAAAATCTCCCTTTTACAAATTTTTCTGTGGTTACAGTTTGACAGTAAAACTGTGATGTTAGTAAGTAAGAAGGAAAACAGTATATTTAAAAATCCACTATTTACAAATTTTTCTGTGGTTACAGTTTGACAGTAAAACTGTGATGTTAGTAAGTAAGAAGGAAATCAGTATATTTCTGTGTATCGCTAATAGAACATTGTTCGTTGTAATGATACTCATGTTATGTTTTCAAACTTGGGACGTAAACATTTTTATTATATACATACTTAATCAGCACTTGGTTGTTGTTGTTTTCATTGATAAAAGTAACCAGTTTCTCAGCATACGTACATCTGTTCCTGGAAATATTCCATTTATTATTGCCTCTCCTGCTCTGTGGATCAGCGGTGAATCTGAGAGGTTATTGCACTGAAAGTCGGATTTCGATACCTACAATGAGCAGAGCAGAGATAGCCCATTTTGTAGCTTTATTCGTTAACAACAAACAAACAAAAAAAAACTGCTATTGTTATTAAAATAAAGTATATCAGCAGAAGTGATAAACAACTGCCGAACTCAGTTCCGGATTAACCAAACATAAGCTCTTAGGCCTGAAAAAAATGGGACCTCCAAACACACTACATACTTTTCAAATTATTACTTTTATCAATGATCAAATTCATAACGAAACTTACCTATGGAAAATCAATATGATGAAACTGATGAAAAACATTACGCGGGATGAAATCTCGCACTAGACGTACGTGTTCTCTATTAGGGGACTTAATTAAATTTTTCACCAGAAAGGATAAAAACCGTTTTTATAAAATGATATAATCGCGAACATTTGATCAAAATAATAAAACTTAATTACAATATAAATAGAGTAAAAGCTATAAAAAAATTCAGTTAAGATATAAAACTCGATTAAAAGCGTTGTTTGGTGAAGGCATAAAATAACGACACTCATGCAAGAATGTGAACAAAGATCACAGTTCGATTGTTTTCAAGTCTCTTTTAGCACAAGATCTCGCTCAGGATCTAATAGATAATCCGGCCATGGCTGAACTAACATTTTGGCAATGCATGAAAAACAAAATCAATGGAAAAATTAACCATTTCTTACATCACATTCATTTATCAAAATCCAACATTTAACAAAATTTAGCTCTCCAGTGACACAGCGGTATGTCTATGGACTTTCAACGCTAGAAACCAGGTTTCGATATCTGTGGTTGGCAGAGCACAGATAGCCCATTGTGTAGCTTTGTGCTTAATTTTATAACAAACTTTAACATGTTGATGATTGTTGTACGATTTCTTTTAAACCTTCATAGCATTAGCAACATGACTGTCAGTATACCAAATACTGATTTTATAAATATAGATTGTGAATAATGGTATATTTTAAAAAAATGCTTTCAAACATACAATGTTGGTTAACCTTATAGCCTTGTTGTTTCTTATTTTCTGTTCGTTGGTCTATTTAGACTGATGCATATTTGACATTTCATTATTCATTTTCTTATGAGGTCTAGAACGACTTGATGGTTAGGACACTCGACTCACAATCTCAGGGTCGTGGATTCGAATCCCGTTCCGAAACATGCTTGCTCTTTCAGTCTGGGGGGTTTGTAACATGATAGTCAAGTCCAATATTCATTGGTAGTAAGTATGCCAAAAGTTGGTGATGGGTGGTGTTGGCTAACTGCCTTCCCCACTTCAAAATTGAGGAAGGCTAGCGCAGATAGCCCTCGAGTAGCTTTGCGCGAAATTGAAGACAAAGAAACAAACCTTTTCTTATGCGGTAATCTCAGCCAAGGTCTTATGTTCAGTTTGTCATCTAATTTATCATATAATTAACATTCATGAATACGCCAAGGAAAAGTTAGTAAAGTAAAACAAATTCACTTTAATTTTTACTAGACAAATTTCTGTATGTTTTAGCAAATGTTTAGTCTGTCACACACCTGTACAAGATCTTAGTCAATAAAGTAACTAAAAGAAACACTTGAAACTATAAACAATTTTATTTTTCTTGTCCTGTATACCTTATTTTTTTACTAATATGAGTCACTTATTCAAATTATAATGCTTGATGTTTTACTTCTTTAATAAGTGCCTTTTAACATTATGTTGTTGTGAAACGTGAAAGTTAATCTTTTGAATTAATCAGGCCTCATTCTGGACTAGAAATCATTCAAGTTAATTGTAGAAGATAATACGGAAAAAAGTTATAAAATAAAACTTTTTTATTTGAAAATCCAGCTTTCAATATTTCTAAAACATAGTGAAGATCTAAAAAGAAGGTAGTTTATAGGCTTATCATGTAGAAGGAAAACCCGTTACTTAGAATACAGAAGACACTAAAAATTGGCTATTTTAGTTTTTGTACTAGTAAAGGTACCCGTCAATGTCTAGTTTAAAACGTAATGTTATAAATGGGGCGTGGGACGCCCCCCTTCTACTGCGTTGAGTCTTAGTACACAAATCGCGGCATTAAACGTCACTTTCATGTCGTGTCAGCTTGACGTATTTTGCTACCGACATCAGCTTTCATTCACAGCATCAAAGAGGCAAAATTGAAATGGCTGCCAGCCCGAACCGTTCGTACATAATCTCGTTATTCTGAAGGTACATTGAGTTAGTTTACCAGATTTCATTAAAATTGGTTTAGCCAGTTCCTCACAATAAGTTGCGACACCAAAATGACAAATAAACAGACAGATTAGTTGATTGGTCTACTATATAAAGATTAAATGAGTATCACAAATGAAGATAAAGAAATATTAGGAAAAAATCTGTTATTTATAATTTCATAGGTATATGAGGTTACAAGTAATGTAAAATACATTCAAACTAACAATTAAATACGGAAGTTTTGTAAAAATTCGGATCGTCCAAGTTTCTGCTTTAAAGCATCTTTTTATGCACAGTTGAAGAAGAAGAAGAAGAATGTGCTGCATTTATTTAAATGGATATTTTAAACTAGCTAGGTGACAACAAATTCTGACTGATATTATTCTTAATTCAACGGAGATCAGTTAAAGATCATAATCACAACTAAAAAAAAATTACGCGATAATTTGAAAGCTTTTATCATGGCATTGTTCACACAAGAAATACAGTGTTTATTTAAATGAAATATCACCACCACTAAATGCGCAATCTTTCTACATCGGCTGTTAGTTGGTTACTAGAAATATCAAGTACAGAAATGGGTACTATATATCAAAGAGCATTTTGTCGAGAATATTAACTTTAAGCTCTCCTGTTGCGAAGGTCATCACTATAGGGACTTACTGTTGTCTTAGCGCTGCTAAGGTCATCACTATATAGATTTCTCGTCTTACCGCTGCTAAGGTAATCATTTTAGGGACTTTTGCTGTCTTATCGCCATTAAGGTCATCACTATAGGTACTTTTTGCTGTCTTGGCGCTGCTAAAGTCATCACTATAGAGACTACTTGCTGTCTTAGTGCCGCTAAGGTCATCACAATAGACACGTTTCGTGGCTCAGCGGGAAGATTGTGGACTTATTACGCTAAAATTGGGGTTCTGAGCCCGCGGTGGGCCCAGCAGTAATAGCCCATTGTGTAACTTTGCGCTTAAACATAAATAAACAATTTATTACGTGAAAGCACCAAATTATTAACTTCCAGGAAACGTTTTCATATTATTAATTGTATGATTATGTTTTTACAATGTTAAATAAGTGTTGATCTAAAAAAAACTTCTGCCAGATTTTTAGATTATACTAATATTATTTAAGTGTTGTCTAATATAAAGATGTTGATATCTTTAAAAAATCTAACAGTTTCATCTATTACATAGAAACTATTTGCATTTTTAAAGAAATAGTATAGGTTTTTGGGTTAATACCAGAAAAAAAAGCCTCATCTCCACAGATACTCTATTTAATGATGGCTCTGGCTACAAGTTCACTAATGCACTAACTCAAGTTCATTATCAGGTATAATGGAAAATTCCAGTTATTTAGTAATGCGCTAACTCAATTCATTATCAGGTATAATGGAAAATTCCAGTTATTTAGTAATGCGCTAACTCAATTCATTATTAGTTACAATAGAATATTTCAATTGTTTACTAATGCACTAACTCAATTCATTAATAATTACAATAGAAGATTCCAGTTATTCACTAATGTACAAACTCAATTCATTAATAATTACAATAGAAGATTCCAATTATTTACTAATGTACTAACTCAATTCATTATTAATTACAATACAATATTCCAATTATTTACTAATGTACTAACTCAATTCATTATTAATTACAATACAATATTCCAATTATTTACTAATGCACTAACTCAAGTTCATTATTAGTTACAATAGAAGATTCCAAATAGATTAGGATAATAAAATAAAACAGCTTCTTATGCATCTACTGCATTTTTTATATAATCACGTAATTAACAAATGTAAATACAAGCATATATTTCCTTATTTCATTGCAGCTTTTGAAAAAGCTATAATAATCTAAAAACAATACCCAGAAATGACTTCCGCGGAGGGAGTGCTATTGCTTCATTAAAAAATAAACTTTTTTAGACATACTGTTGTTGAATGTTTAATTAATCTACTATAAAACGACGAAA
Source organism: Limulus polyphemus (assembly GCF_000517525.1). Taxonomy (NCBI): domain Eukaryota; kingdom Metazoa; phylum Arthropoda; class Merostomata; order Xiphosura; family Limulidae; genus Limulus; species Limulus polyphemus. Next base: position 173,448 of record NW_013667954.1, on the reverse strand, counting down.
GCCGTACGTTTGTCACGACGATATCTCAGTCGTTGCGATATCGAGCGACACGCAACTTGCACGAAACTATAGCGCTTTCTGCCTCGACAAGCAAATTTGTCTTTTTAAAAGTTTCCAGCTCTCTCTATATATATATATGAAACGGACAATGTGCTGCTTTGGTATATAATTAGATTTATGGGTAGGTTGGTAGAGATCGTAATGATTAATAAAATCGAATCGAATATATGCGCACCTCACGCTTAGTATTGCTAGAGCACAAAATTCATGATCATTGGCTGACATTCCCCATTACGTTTGCTTGGTTGTCAAGAGTACACACTAACGCAATATCACCAAATTTTGTTCAGTCAGAACCCTCTTCTACAACTCTATAACAACCTGCATGGTTTACCCGCAGCACATTTAATTTTGAAAATGCCCAAATTGAAGCACAGGCTAACGATGCCAAAACTACGAAAACAGCCCAAAGAGAAGACTCCGAAATTCATAATAAAATTCCCTGCCTTTATAGTCCCCCAGTGGCACAGTGGTATATCTCCAGACTTGTACTGCTAGAAACCAGGTTTCGATACCCGTGGTGGGCAGAGCACAGATAGTCCTTTATGCAGCTTTGGGCTTAATAAGAAATAACAAGTCTTTACCATCACAATTAATAATTTGTAAGGTCATACAGTTGACCAAGTAGGAATATTTCGATGACGAGGAACCCACTTTGAGACTAATAATGGCTGGAGACGGCTTAAATGGGTAATGAAGAAAAACTTTAATATAAGTTTAACA
>NW_013667954.1:163407-172613 GCF_000517525.1 Limulus polyphemus | reverse complement strand
TGTTAAACTTATATTAAAGTTTTTCTTCATTACCCATTTAAGCCGTCTCCAGCCATTACAAGTAGGAATATGTTTTTCAGAAAGATACAGAAGTCAAAGTGCTAATCAAGCAATATTTAAAGGAGATTACCAAATGTACATATAGAATGTCGTTTTCGTACTAGAAGTAGGATGGTTATTTTCCATACATATATTGTTATTAGGTTGTAATTAATTTTTAGAAAACATATTCATAAGACATTTATTTAAATATAATGATGAAACTTTTTCTTCTACAAAACTGGCGTGTCCTAGTGGTTAGCGTGCTGTGACTACGATTCATGGCTCACGAACCATTGCTTCAAAAACACGCTTAGCAGTTTGTAGCTGTCGTGCACTATAAGAGGTCAGATCTCCACTAATCGGTTACAAAGAATAGCCCAAGAGTCAACGGTGGGTGATGTTGACTAGCTGCCTTCTCTCTAGTTTAAAATTATGGACAACTATGCCCTGAAAGCCTTTGTGTAGCAAAAATTCTAAAAGAACCGCAAAAGGTTTTACAAAGACTCTAAACACTTTAAACTACAGTTGTTTCTTTAAACACTTTGAACTTCAATTGTTTCTTTAAACACTTTAAACTTCAGTTGTTTCTTTAAACACTTTAAACTTCAGTTGTTTCTTTAAACACTTTAAACTTCAGTTGTTTCTTTAAACACTTTGAACTTCAGTTGTTTCTTTAAACACTTTAAACTTCAGTTGTTTCTTTAAACACTATAAACTTCATTTGTTTCTTTAAACATTTGAAACTTCAGTTGTTTCTTTAAACACTATAAACTTCATTTGTTTCTTTAAACATTTGAAACTTCAGTTGCTTCTTTGAAGAGGTAGGGTGTTTCCGAAACTCTTTCTTTTTTAAACGACACTTAAACTATCATAACTGAACCCTCATTCAATAGTACTGAAAACAAATAGAAACTGGTTACATGTGTAATAGACTACCTTGCCTGCAATTAAAATGAAAATATTCAACTTAAAGTTCTCATTTTCTAATACACAAGTCAAAGAATTATAATTACTTTAACTCACGAAGATTGCTTTTAGTTTTCAATTTTCAATTACCTCTAGAATATCTTTTTAGATCTTTCACATGGATCTTTTAAGACGGAAAGAATCAAAGCTCAGTGTTTCCAAGTTTATATGCATTAAGGAAATTTTCGTAAAAGAAAACCAACTTAAAAGACTTATAATGTTTAATGAAAATTTATTGTTAGATAGTTATTTCTCACTTTCACACTTTTCTTGAAATTTGCATTAGCTGTTTCGAGTGAAATATGTAACTATGTTTCCATAGTTTACGAAATAGAGTTCTTTATGCGTATAAACAACAAGGCGGAATTCTAACACTTACGTTTCTTCAAAAAGCCAAATTTAGATAACGTTTCATAATCTTTCAAGCAAAGCTACACAACGGGTATTCGCGCACAGCCGTTCCTAATTCTGAACTGATAGGATAGAGATCAGGCAGTTAGTCAGCAGCACCCAGTCCCAACTCTTGGGCGACTCTTGTCTGACCAGACAGTAAAAATTTGACAGTCATCCTTATATTAAAGGACACATAACCCAAAAGTACGGAGCAGATTTTTGTCTCAACGAATTGCGAACCAGGAACCCTCGGTCCGATAACACTAACCCATATACTACGTTCAGACCTTAGTAAAATGTTTCTGGAAATTTCTGAAACGTAGGAGCATAAACGGCAATTGGCTACAAAGACGATATCTAGAAGTTCAGTCAAAAGCTAAGACAATTGATAAAACGTACATTAGCAATTCTTTGTTTGTGAAATAAATCATTCAGTAGCTATAGTTTCAGGAAGTTTTTGTTAAAACATCAAACGAAATTCGTGTTCTGATGTATTTGTAATGACATATTATTCCCTATTACTTCCAGTAAATCAATGGATGAAAACATGGGCTATGCAGTATCCTAAGCAGACACCAGAATCGGTCAGGTCGATACTACAAAATCAGTAACAAAAACAGCTTACTGTGATAGAGTCTCTTTTTCAGATAAATGTGGTCGTTTCTATTGATCAGGTAATTTGAGTAAATGTGGTTTTCCTCCAGTGTTATTTATCTGTATTCTAAAAGAAAAAAACTAAAAACAAAGATACCTGTTTATACGTTTAGTATATCGGAAATGCTTGCATTCGTTAAATCTTTCAGAAACTAATAAAAGGAAAACTTTAGAGCACGAGAACCTTGTTTAAAGGAATTTGTTTATCTTTATTTTGATACACTGTTAAAACTAGACTGTGCTGTGTCTTGTTTCTTTTATTCGATTACTGTTAGCGTTAAATTCCAGTGACTAAAATAAAAATATTTTACCGTGTTATACTTTGTAGTGCTGAAATCCGCTCTTGTAAGTATAACTATGCATACTTCTTCGAATTAACGATGTTCCTGCTAATTTTATTGATTTATTTTTGTCAGAAGAGCATTATAAAACTACTTTGAAAGTTGCAACTTGAAGTCAGTAAAAATTGTTTCACTATAAAGAACATACCTACTTCATATTAGTGTTCAAAAGTTATAATAAAATATATTTTTTATACAGTAGTCATTTGATGAAATGTTTCTTAATTTCAGAATTTTCGCGCAAAGCTACACAAATGGCTGATTGCGCTCAGTCTTCTCTAATTTTGAACTGATATATTAGCAGGAAAACAGCTAGCACCACCCACCGCCAACTCTTGATCTACTTTTGTCTGACCGAATGGGTGTGTTCTGACTGTTGCCTTTATAACGCATCGGACATAGCGTGACTCAACGACTAGTGTGCCGGACTCGAAATTGAGGTTCCGTGGTTCGCAGCCCGATACCGCAAAAAATCGAGTTCCACAATTTGGGGCCATGGTGGTGTTAAAACTGTGGCGGTAAAACCACACTAGCCCCCCAGTGGCACAGCGGTATGTCTGCGGACTTACAACGCTAGAAACCGGGTTTCGATACCCGTGGTGGGCAGAGCACAGATAGCCCTTGTGTAGCTTTGTGCATAATTAAAAACAAACAAACAAACAAACAAACAAAAACCACACTACTCGGTTTGACAATAATTGGCGGAGGGTGGTGAGGAATACCTCTTTTCTTTCTAGACTGTCACTTCAAAATTCGAGATAACTAAGAGCGGTTAGTCCTTTGTGTACTTTATGCGGAAACAAACGAATTTTCATCGAACGATTACTGTATAAACATTTTATTTTTATCAAAATCCTGGAAGGCCTAGCACAGATAGTCCTGGTGTAGCTTTGCTAAAACAAACCAATTTTTGCGTGTTTTTACGGCAACAGGACATGAACAGTCAGCTTCACACCGAATATGTAAACCATTAAGGCCACGCCCGAACCCACGTGTTTAGGGCAGTAGCAAAAAATGTTAAGGACTTTTTAACGTGAAAGATTACCGGTTTAATACACCGCACTATTTACATCCAAACAATCTTTTTACCAATTTATTGCAAGTTACTGGTTGCTTAGATATCGATGTCTTTATTTTAGTTTCTGTTTCTAACTGTTTGTGGATGTATTGTTTGACTTGTTAGACATGGAACAGGCTACGTTTTCGGGTGTGACACCTAACCATCCAACTAAACTACTAAGAACAAGAAAGAAAACTATAGTGTAAAATATATTTTTTTCCTCGTGTCTTTTACTGGCAAACAGATGCAAAATTCAGCTTTTTGGTCGTAGAATACATAAAAATAGGGTAGAAATATTCAGTTCCTTTGGTGTTTTCTTTTTATATTTTTCATTCACTGCATCTGCATTTTGGCAAGATGCTTGCCTGATAAAAGAAAACAAAGCTTTCTGAAGGTGTGTTCGTAACAACACACAAAGAAAGCTTTAGGAGCATTCGAAGATAGCAGCATGAACGCATTGCCTGAGTAAGCGACTCCTCTTGTATCAGTAAAGAAGAAAAGAACAAGCAAAAAGAGAAACAATCCTTTCAGCACAAAATAGGAAGCGAATTCCGATACATAACAGCTTATCAGCTGTGTAGTAAAAGAAGTAGCAACGTAGTTATTATATCTGGTTGATTGCATCTGGATGTCAGTAAGAACTTTTTTCATTTGATTGAACACAGGTGAAAGTAGGAAAAATAGTCTATTAATTGGTTTAATGAACATAGATATAAAGCAAGCGAAACGAATAATGATATAAAACATATTACATGAAATTATATGAACGAAAGGAGCTGTGGAAATGTTAAGAGAAAATGATAAAGTAAAGGAAATTGCACACATATTGGTGTATAGTAAAACACAAAAACACACACATTGGTGTATAGTAAAACACAAAAACACACACATTGGTGTATAGTAAAACACAAAAACACACACATTGGTGTATAGTAAAACACAAAAACACACACACATTGGTGTATAGTAAAACACAAAACCCCACATTGGTGTATAGTAAACACAAAAACACAGATATTGGTGTATAGTAAAACACAAAAACACACATATTGGTGTATAGTTAAACACAAAACCCCACATTGGTGTACAGTAAAACACAAAAACACACACATTGGTGTATAGTAAAACACAAAAACACACATATTGGTGTATAGTAAAACACAAAAACACACATATTGTGTGTTTTTGTGTTTTACTATACACCAATTGGTGTATAGTAAAACATAAAATACTTGAAACATTAATGTCAATATAAAGTTGACACTGTACTTTAAGCTATTTACAAAGTATAATGGAACTAGATTCATAGGATGAATAGCATTTAAATAGAATTGTTACAGAGAAACGAACAAGGGCAGTCATCACTGAACGAGCCTGCGAAAATACTTGAACAACTTGCTTTTTATCGGCTCAAACTTATTTAAAATATATGATACAATAATGAACAAAGATTTTCCCCAATACGTTTTTGTTCAGGAAATTGAGTAATACAGAAGAAGATCTATATGATTACTACCAGAATTTAGTAAACAGTTGAGTAATACAGAAGAAGATCTATATGATTACTACTCAGAATTTAGTAAACAATTGAGTAATACAGAAGAAGATCTATATGATCATTAACAGAATTTAGTAAACAATTGAGTAATACAGAAGAAGAGCTATATGATTACTACTCAGAATTTAGTAAACAATTGAGTAATACAGAAGAAGAGCTGTATGATTACTACTCAGAATTTAGTAAACAATTGAGTAATACAGAAGAAGATCTATATGATTACTACCAGAATTTAGTAAACAATTGAGTAATACAGAAGAAGAGCTATATGATTACTACTCAGAATTTAGTAAACAATTGCGTAATACAGAAGATCTATATGATTACTACCAGAATTTAGTAAACAATTGAGTAACACAGAAAAAAGATCTATATGATTACTACTAAGAATTTAGTAAACAATTGAGTAATACAGAAGAAGAATAATGGCTGGTCGCGGCTTGAATGGGTAATGAAGCAAAACTTTAATGTAAGTTTAACATAAGAGCAAGTGTACAACGTTTCGACAAGGTTTTGTCATCATCAACGTTGTACACTTGCTGTTATGTTAAACTTATATTAAAGTTTTGCTTCATTACCCATTCAAGCCGTCTCCAGCCATTATTAGTCTCAAAGTGGGTAATTGAGTAATACAGAAGAAGATCTATATGATTACTACCCAGAATATGGTAAACCTACCGTCTGCTTTTCTAGTTATCGTAAAAAACACGAGGAAAAGGTGTCAAGTTACTGATGACTTACTCTAGAGTGTGGATAGAACGAACAGATAATTTGATAACATTAATATTTGGATAGAGTGGTGCCTGATCAAATCTAGGATTTCTGAATAAGTCTTATGTTTAAGGAATGTAACTGTTATTTGGCCAAAATACGACTTTCATCAATTTTGTGGGCCTCAGTTTGAAATATAGCATTTTTGTGCAGCAAAGTTTGTTTTAATTACATGTGCTTATTATGAAAACAATTTCTATTAGCGTAGTAGAACTGGACTTTTCTACACCTAATGCGACACATGGATTAAAATGACATATTAGAAACTCTTAGGTTTCAAGTATAGACGTCTCTAATTTTGGAAAGCGGTCAAACTGAATCCCTTTCCGTGATATGGGCTTTGAACAGTTCTTTGATAATGAGGTTGCCTGTCACCTTTATAACGCCTCTACAGCCGGAAATGCGGCTCGTGTTAATCGGCGTTACGGCTCGAACTTTAAACCCTGCGAGTCGCTCTACAGCAAACTAACCATTAGGCCTGTCCTAAAGTAATTGAAATGCACGAGCCAGTTAAATGCTGTATATCTCTTAGCATCTATGTTGTATGCTTTAGACATTATTTTGTTATTGCGAGGAATATTCTTCAGAGTTCCTAGTTGTAGCCAGAATTCCATTCGTCCATAAAAGTGTTTGATGTATGAGCCATAAACGTTGATTTTAACCCCAAGACTACTTTTCAAGAAATTTCTATTAGCAAATAACAATACGAAACTTTTTTACTCAAATACAAAAAATGCTGGCTTTCTATTGATTTAAATTTTCATCTAACAACAAAACTACAAATAAAAAAAAATCTGACTTAGAAGTACGCTCCAAGTTCTTAGAGTTATTGGAAGTTTATATATTATGGTATCAGCATAACCTTAAATGAAAGTTAGACCTTCATATGAGACCGTATAACCAATATTTGCACTCTCATTTTGATGCCCATCTGGTAAGCTCTAGGGCTTATAACACTAAAGATATGGGTTCGATACCTGTAGTGGGCACAGACATTAAGTATGTCAGAGTTGTAAAATTAAAAAAAATCATGTAATCAACAGTTAGTACAGAAATGTAAGTATTTAAAGATTTATGAATTACAATAAAGTTTAAGCTTTCTAGTACAGGACATAAGTAATAAAATACAAGACTGAGATGAACTTATATTTGTTGCCAATAGAGCTCTAGAGTTAATTATTCAGTTAAAATAAAAATGAACTTTTAAAGTTTATTTGTTAGTAATGTGTTTATGTATATGGATTATATTCGTTAAAGTAATGATAAGTTAGCTGTGACTAATCTAAAAACGAATGTCTTAATTATATTATCAACGGTGCGGTATTGGTAATAGAGCGTTTGAAGGCTAACCTTTAGCGGTAGTAAGTTAACCAGCCTTATATTGTCTTCTTGATTATATTTTATCTTTCCTGTCAGTGTGTATTTTATGTCTATTTTCCAGTGAAGTCAGTGGAGTTTCGCCTTAATAATAGTAATTATACGTAGTAAAACAAGTAAAAGAATTTCTCCTTCCTAGTTGTGATTTGTTTGGCTAATTACAGTTGCATGTTATTAGAAGAAGAATTGGACGGTAGAAGAAACAGTGGCCGTCTAAAATTCATCATTTTAATGGTCGGAAACTCACTATGCACGGTAAAAGAACCCGAGCACAGTAAAAACCTCATGTTTCATAGTGATTAATCATCTCAATTTACCAGTCTATAATGTGTTTAGAAGTTGGTTGAGGCATGCATGTTCATGTTTCATTATGAATTGGCGTTTATCTGTAACTCTATTACTCCAATGGTCTCGCAATGTGAGATTGTGTAACGCAAGTCTTATGAGCTTTCGTGTCGAATAGGAGAAGTGATGACGACAGCTCAAACTATATATATATATTATTAACACTAAAGACTACATTAAATTGCCTTTAAAATCCTTAGAGAAAACTATATAACCCAATGTTTATAAATGATGTAAAGCTTACTTATTCAAAATACGATTAAAAATTATTCCGAATTAATGTTCTTCTAAAAAACAAACGGTGTTATTAAAAGGTGATGTTTGATTTAATAATGGTCTGAAAATAGTACTACTCTTGTCTTATTTGCACCATACCAGTTTAATCAACAGCAAATCAGATGTAAGAAAAAAAACACGTTTAAATATTATTTGAAGTTATTGACAAAGCGTGTAAACATAATAATTTTTAAAGAAATTTTCGCCTCTAAAACTCTTTGAAAGAAAGAAGAGTGAAAAACGATTTTCCTAGAGAGTGAATGGTTCACTCCAACAGTTCTTTCGTGTTGTCTCTTCATGAAATATGGTGTTTGTAAACGACTTTCATTAGAACCAGGTGGAATTTTGTGAATACGTTTTTATCCTCCACCCCAACACACTTTAACCCCATTAGTAGTTTATCTCAGTCATGCTGTGACTGTTTGACTTTGTTTTCTGAGGCATCGCTTTGTTTAAATTCAGAGGAAACGACAATATGATAGTTAAACTGTGTGAGTCATTCTTCGCATCATAATTTTGGTTTCTTCGTGAAAGAACCGGGTTAGAAACCATGTTAGATCCTTTCAACAACGATTCTTATAAAGTCCTGTTTAGCTAAGGACACACAGGTATATTTAAAAGTATATATTTTCTATGTAATATAACCATTTCATGCCTGGCTTATTTCTCCTTTGCTTCGATATAAACTTGTAAAAATTAAGCAGTTCATCTCTCTTTAGTTTTTCGTGATCCAGGAACTTTTTCATAACAATAACAAAGTGGATGTATAAAGATCAATTACGTATGACATTTGATTAGTTTCTGAAACTATTCAGTTCATGGTAACACGGGAACTAACACAAAGGAAATTTCCCCCACTGCCGATAAAGAGAAAATTGAGTGGATCTTTCGAGGTCTGTGGTGTTAAACACACAAAATTAACCGCATTAATGAAACATTCATGAGAGCCTGAAAGATGAGACGAAGTACTGATGAAAATCTAATTGGCGAAATATTAACTCTTTTTTTTCAGCACAATATTCTTATAAAGCGTTCCGGATTTGGTTCGATCAAGGTTTTTTATATGTCGCTTAATGCTCTACTAAAATTCTGAGATATTTTCCTTGATCCATTATAGGAAATGAAGGAAAGCAATATTCTTATAAAGCGTTCCGGATTTGGTTCGATCAAGGTTTTTTATATGTCGCTTAATGCTCTACTAAAATTCTGAGGTATTTTCCTTGATCCATTATAGGAAATGAAGGAAAGCAATATTCTTATAAAGCGTTCCGGATTTGGTTCGATCAAGGTTTTTTATATGTCGCTTAATGCTCTACTAAAATTCTGAGATATTTTCCTTGATCCATTATAGGAAATGAAGGAAAGCAATATTCTTATAAAGCGTTCCGGATTTGGTTCGATCAAGGTTTTTTATATGTCGCTT
>NW_013667954.1:160014-162699 GCF_000517525.1 Limulus polyphemus | reverse complement strand
TGAAGGAAAGTGATAATTTTTTTTGCTAGGATAGCAAGAAAGTTGATTAAATACTCTCTGGTTGAAGAACTCTACAAAAACAAATCACTATATAACAAAATCCTCTCTTTCATGCCTGGTTCTTTGACAATTATTTTTTTTTTGTACATCAATGATATTAGTTTTCCTCTCTGTGCGAAGAAAACGTTTCTATTGTGGAACTCCAAAATAAAGTAGAATAGCGTAACTACTTTAAAAAAATTCTCTAATATATATTTAAACGAGTGTAAACTCGTTCTTTCGAAGTTGTAGGTTGACCATTTTAAGTTTGTGAAGAAGGTCAAGATAAACATCATTATCTTCCGGTTAACTTTACGCATCGTTGTATCTTATTATTATTTTTTTTTTCGAAATTACTTTTCCAGAGGTTCTAAGATACTCAAGTAGGTTCAGAAAGTTACCGTCACTTTTCTCACGAAAGGAAGGGTTATTTAATTTACAGCGAACATTGCCTAGTATTGTTAGCTCTGTTTGCTCGGTTCTTATTGGCAAACTTAGTTGAGTGAAAAAGTTTCCTTTTTCATAGGTTAAGAATATATAGAAGACTGTTTATTGACCGCAGCAAACTGAAATTTAATAAAAATGTTACACAATAACCAAGATATATGGGAGAGAAAAAAAAACCTGGTAAAACAACAAAACTCGAGTCGATCTTGAAATACAAATAAACTGTTTGTGTAAGCAGTAAAAGACGAACTGTTTAAAAACTTCAAAATAACCCCATTTATTATCTGAACATAACTTTATGCATGAGGATAGTACGTATTGGGTTAATTGTAACATTTATTTCGTTATATTTATAATTTAACATGCATTTTAATTCATCAAAATCATGGTCATCATATAGTTCTCATACTTTTTAGAAATATGGGCCAATCTATGCTTGTACAATAGAAACAGATTATAATTTAGAGCAGTGTTTCCCAAAGTGTGAGCCGAGACCTCCCTAGGGGCCGTGAACCTTTTTTTGGGGGGCCATCAAGATGGACCGAAAACAAAGATGTTGAATTAATTTTAATTCTAAATAAACAATAAGCCGATAAAACTTATGTTGAATTAATTAAATAATACAGTATATCGAAAGGAGATGTTATTGTTTTTACTCCGGCATTGTTTTTCAATCACCATGCTAAAGTTATAGGTTGGGGGCCTCAAACTTTTTATTCACATCAAGGGAGCCTCAGACTAAAAGAATTTGGTAACCGCTGATTTAGAGTATAAGCAACAAAGCAATGTTTCTGCTCTAAGTGATAAAGGTAAAGAGTTTAAGTCTATTTAAATGTTCATATGTTTAAAGAAAACAAATACTGTAATGTAATAATACTATTTAGAAATGCCAAAATAATACAGAAATTTCAAAATGTTCTTTTAAACTATGATAACAAAGCAAATATCTATTGCAGCTATTGATTACGATTTAAGACCCATAGGCAGAATGGGTAGTCATTTTGGAATAACAATTAACCAGACCAAAAATTTCCATCAATTCTACATTCAATTTTAAGAGACATAAACAGATCGTATTACTTAGAATACACAAAAAGCGTTATTCAAAACTTTTAGTTTCAAAATAATAAGAAATACAAGCAGACAAATTAGCTTAAGACGAGTTTTCTTTATATGCTAGCAAACATAAAATATGTAAATCAGAACGCCTTCTTTTAGTTAAAAACAAAGGTTTTATAAATATACCAAATCACAGAACAGATAATCGACGACTTTCCTCTTTAGGTTGGAAAAACTCAGCCAAAAACGAGAACACATATCGACAGTTTTGTTTACTCTAGTTTAGAATGACTTTACCAGTTTTTTAAGATTCTATCAAGAAAATGAACACACTTGTTCTGCTTTTCTCCTGAACACTCAATGTTTAGTTTAAATATTTAGTTATTACTATTATTATTATTATCTATTGGATAAATTCAGCAACCACACATCGAAAGAGTTATACACAAGTAATAACTTCATATCAAATATCACAAGAGATTTCGAATGAAATCAATACAGACGCTGCAACCTATTTAGTGAACGCTACTCACAGTTCAAAAGCTGAAAATGTTGTTGAGGCATGAAATCACAAAAAAGGAGGGGGGGATGATCGACTCCAGAAGTTTCTGATGAGTTAATATGTTCACTTCAAAAAGACAAGTATAACTACAGTAGTTCGTGTATTTGACTTATCTTCTTATACAATGTCAACGAAATAATGATGTAATTTTAGGTATCAAGTAATATTGTAGAGCATCTTCTTGAAAGATAAATCCCCCCAGTAGCACAGCGGTATGTCAGCGGACTTACAACGCTAGAAACCGGGTTTCGATACCCGTGGCGGGCAGAGCACAGATAACCCATTGTGTAGCTTTTTGCATACCTACAAACAAACAAACTTGAAAGATAAAAAACATTATTTTAGACTTTTTACATTGTTTATATTTTCTTGTTCATTTCGATTTAAAAGTTCTTTTGTTTTGGCCCGGCATGGCCAGGTGGATAAGGCGCTCGACTCGCAATCTGAGGGTCGCGGGTTCGAATCCCCGTCCCACCAAACATACTCGCCATTTCGGCCGTGGGGGCGCTATAATGTGACGGTCAATCCCATTATTCGTTGATAAAAGAGTAGCCCAAGAGTTGGCGGTGGATGGTGAT
>NW_013667954.1:135596-159014 GCF_000517525.1 Limulus polyphemus | reverse complement strand
GCGCGAAATTCAAAAACAAACCAAAAACAATCTTTTGTTTTAATGTGTTCTGATTCATTATCGGCAAATAGAAATATGAAACTAGGTATAACTCAAGAACTCGCATTCTTCACATTTCATTAAAAAGATATCGACGTCATAAACTTTGCCCTAAGAATGTATGATTCCGTCTGTTTTAAATATAAATAAGATTAACATCATTATTAATAGTTGAAAGAACTAAGCCTTTGTTGATTTAGATTTTTCACAAATAAGTTAAAATGAAATAAAGATTGAAAGATTCTTTGCTCCACCGGTAGGTCTACTGAGGATATCAACTGCCAGAATGAACCGTTTTCTCTAAGAAAACAAATACTACGTAAAGTATTTTAATTTTACATTGTTTTAAATCTTAACATTCATCATTACAGTAAAGTCAACTTTATAATTACACCTCAAAACCAGTTTTCTAGAATGTGTTGATTTACATCACCAGTCCTTCTCAATCTAGTCCTCCAAACTGCTTGAATATAGGGTTATGTTGCAAATCTATATGACAAAGTTCTGTTCTTCTTAGAACAGAAGGTTCTTCCTGTTACACAGTAAAGTCAATTTCGGCAATGCTTGTGCATGTAATGCTAAATAAATACATGCCATCCATTGTGATGCAGACTACTACTGCTTTGTTTCCGTCGTGTAGCATAACATCGTGATTTGCTTTTATGGAGAACATCAAAGTAGAAATGCAACGGAAAGGCATGCACTCAATCAGAATACACAGACATTTGTCATGTACTCCGTTTCCTGGGTATTATTGATTCGTTAAGATCAAATACTTTTTAGATATATTCACACAAAAAATTTATGCTGTTAATCTCAACTGTCGTTTTTTGATAGTAACAAAAAAATCCAGTATTAAAACGGTTACAATATCTTCATTTACAATATCCAAAATCGAGCAAACTGATCAAAAAAGAGTATGATGGAAGAACGTGAGTCCTAGAGTGAAATTTTAATGGGGATTCTCATATCGGTTTTGTGTTGAATTACATGTATTTACAATAACTTCTATGTCCCCACCTAATAAATAATGTGGAGTAGTAATATGGCGAATTACTAAGGCAATTAACATGTGCAATTAACAATTTTTTAATTGCTTGAGGTTCTAATTACATTTCTAATAATGAGATATTTATTCTTTTAGCTTGTATAAGCAAAGGAAGTTTCAGAAAAAAAATCACTAGTTTACATAACGCACTAAGCTAACCCATAATATAACTTTTCAGCACACACACTGTCCTTCCAAATGAACCATCACGTTAAAAAAAAAAGAATAGTTCAAAATACGTGCCTCTGGAAACTCATAATGCTCATTTGTTAAATCCACAATTCAGATACTCTCAAGGCAGTAGCAGAGTAAGGAGAAAACTGGAATAAAATGCTGTTAAATATTTATCATTCTGTATTAATATTTGAAAAATTAAAGATGACATTAAAATTTTAATGCATAATGTTTTACATTGTACTCTTCATATTTGTCAGATCTCTAAAACTCCTCTTTTTTGTCATTATTTTATAGTTTGAATTTCGCGCAAAGCTACACGAGGGCTATCTGCGCTAGCCGTCCCTAATTTAGCAGTGTAAGACTAGTGGGAAGGCAGCTAGTCATCACCACCCACTGCCAACTCTTGGGCTAATCTTTTACCGTCACATTATAACTCTCCCACGACTGGTGGGACGGGGATTCGAACCCGCGACCCGCAGATTGCGAGTCGAGCTCCCTAACCACCTGGCCATGTCGGGCATTTTATAGTGATTAATACAAATATTTATCAGACGAAAGCTCAAATTTTTTATTGCAAAATATAATTTTGCTTTACCGTTGTCGGACATATTTTCAACTACCAGTTTTCAAACACAATTTCAAAACAAACGAACATAGTTTGGCCATCAGGATTAAACGAACATAGTTTGGCCATCAGGATTAAGATATTATTAAACTAGTTTCAGTTTAGTGAAATTGGGTTACACCATGTAATTTAAATAGCAAAGGATCAATAGACGTTTTTAAATACTCTTGGCCCCCGACAACAATACCAAGACCCCGACAGCAATTCCAGGCCCCCTGAACACAATACCTGGGCACAGGGCAGAACAACAGTTCATGGCCCTCTAAAACGGAACTACTGACTGTTATGACATTCATTAATAACAGCAGGAAATAGGTAATTATTTTTTGCTGGGAATATTAATTAAAACAAAACGTATTTATCCCTTCCGCCTGGGTCCCCTTTAATTTGCCGGGCCCCAAGGGGCAGTTGCCTGCTTTGTCCCTTTGGCGACGGGCCCAGACACATTCGCATGATTTCAGTTTTAGGCAATTTACTCTATGCTTTAATGTTTTTAGTTATTTTTAATTACATTAATGTGCACTTTGGCTCGAATAAGAAGTATAAACTATATACAGTATATCACCAATATCCACGCAACAACTGACAAAAAATCGATCAGGCTCTTTTGGGCTAAATCTATGAACAAGATCATCAGTAAACTAAATTTTCAAAAGCATCTTGAAGAAACAGAGGAGATAATATACAATGTATCATGTGGTGTATCATCAATGGGGCACACGTTTTTCAAAATTCATACGTAGTGTATTATCTCCTCTGTTTCTTAACATACGGTGTTAAAATGATACGTTATACTCATGCTTACTGAAAAGATGATAACATCTAGCTGATCTATGTTTTGAGTTGTAAACATTACGGCTTAGATTGGAGGAATCATCTGGTCTTACCTTAAAAGAACATCACGTGTTACAGTGCAATATGGCATTATCACAGTTGTAGAGTTTATTGAAACATGTTGTTTTATGGTAACTTTTATCACGTATTTCTATTATTTCATTATCTGCTTATTGTGTTACGATATACACTTTTGGTTCATGGTTTATAGACTCAGATTGAAGTTTTTCAGTGAACGCAATAAAAACATGACTTATCACCAGGTATTAAAAGTATACTCTCGTACATTTTTTAGTCACTGTAAAGTCATTTGTAGCACTTGTCTCGTACCAGAAGATATTTAAATAATGTCCCATATACTGACCGTTCCCAGTGGGCCAGTGGTAATTTACGGACTTACAACGATAAAATTCAGGGTTCGATTTCCCGTGAAGGACAGATTGAAGATTGCTCATTTTGTAGCTTTGCGCTAAGAACAGACACACAGCCATATAATGGTTAACGATTCCTATACGGTGGCTACAATGAAGATCCTACCTCTTAAAATCACACGATTAGATAGACTGGGCTTTTTTATTAGTTTAATGTTAGAATATGTTAGTTATGGAAAAAAGCACACTAAAAATATAGACCACACATGACTTTATCTGTGTCTTTTCTTTCAAAATCTACATACTCTCATTAAGACACAAGTCACTGATTTACCTGTAACATTTCTCCACAAGCATCTTTTTTCTGAAATCTAGGAGTCTGACTCTTAGATAGTATTCATAATCTCCACAAATCATTGTACAGGGTTTTAAAATAGTTTAATACAAATTGTTTACAGGATCACTGGAATACAGATTTAACAATTCTAATGAATACAAATGGGCGGGAATAAATATCCTGTATCATTCGAAGTCCATAAATAAATCTCTTTGTTTTAGAAGAATATAAACTTTGAATACCTGTTTCTGTGGGAGCGTAGATGAACGTATTGTAATGCGACTGGTTAAAAGCATTGACTCGAAAATACTTCTGTCAAGTAACTACTTCTATGCAAATGACAAAAGTCTTCTTCATTTGCAATGGTAATTTTACATCGGAATACATAATGATGGCAGTGAAAACGGACATCCAAATACAATACTGATTATCAATGCTGTAAAAAAAAAAAACATTTTTACCTGTCAAAAGATTTATTACCTCATACTACAAAAAAGTGTAAACAGACGTTTTAAATTTTCATCTTATTCTTAATGCTTCCGTCTGGTGGATCTCGCTGCTATTACCTATTTATCTTATTCAACTTTAATCTACGTTTGAATATCAAAGGTTCGTTCTATCAGCTAGAGGTTTCAGGGGTGAGCATTCATTTTATTTTTTAGCATCTGATAGAGTAGCTTATTATTAATATAATACAATGTACATAAAGTGCCATGTTATGAATATAATACACTATACATAGAGTACAATATTATGAGCATAATACAATGTACATAAAGTGCCATGTTATGGATATAATACACTATACATAGAGTACCATATTATGAGCATAATACACTGTACATAGACTACCATATTATGAGTATAATACACTATACATAGAGTACCATGTTATGAATATAATACACTATACATAGAGTACCATATTATGAGCATAATACACTGGTATAATACACTATACATAGAGTACCATGTTATGAATATAATACACTATACATAGAGTACCATATTATGAGTATAATACACTATACATAGAGTACCATGTTATGAATATAATACACTATACATAGAGTACCATATTATGAGGATAAAATACGGTAGGTAGAGCACCATATATGATTATAGTACATTGTACACAGAGTATTATGTTATGAGTATAATACACTGTAGATAAAGTACCACGTTCTGAGGATAATTCACTGTAGATAGTTGTTTTTTGTTTGAAGTTTAGCACAAAGCTACACAATAGACTATCTGTGCACTGCCTACCACGGGTATCGAAGCCCGGTTTCTAGCGTTGTAAGTCCGCGGACACACCGCTGTGCCACTGGAGGGGCACTGTAGATAGATTACTACATTCCGAGGTTAATTCACTGTAGATAAAATACCATATTACGAGTATAATACTCTGTAATGACGAAGTTTTATTACACAAAAAAACTTCAGCATAGTTGTCCAAATTATTAAGGTGTTTTAGGGAAGAAAGATATATTTGATGTAAGCGTTTTGGAATGTAGTGGTACACAGCACTACAACTAACGGATATGTTGTATTAATGGTTTGTTTGTTTGTTTGTAATTAAGCACAAAGCTACACAAGGGCTATCTGGGCTCTGCCCACCACGGGTATCGAAACCCGGTTTCTAGCGTTGTAAGTCCGCAGACATACC
Organism: Limulus polyphemus; assembly: GCF_000517525.1. Classification (NCBI taxonomy): domain Eukaryota; kingdom Metazoa; phylum Arthropoda; class Merostomata; order Xiphosura; family Limulidae; genus Limulus; species Limulus polyphemus. The sequence continues at coordinate 153,914 of NW_013667954.1, read as the reverse complement.
GCTGTGCCACTGGGGGGTTGTATTAATGGAAACCGATGACATGTGATTTATTATTTAAAAAATAATTTCAATTAATGTATGATGATAAAATGTTTCGATCAAATAGGTGTTGACCTGGCCTAAAAAAATTCATGGTCAACGCTAAAATCTTTCACCACAGACTAGAAATGGTAAACAGGCTTAAGGAGAATATTATTATGAAAAGAATGTTAGTAATGCAGACAATCCGAAAGTAAAGGGTCTGGGGAAAAAAAAGGTGTAAGATGATAATTATTGCAAATGTTTTACAGTATCAAATGGATTGCATAACAAACCTAACACGATGGTAAGGAATTTGAATTATGGTAGAGTTCAGGGTCATGACCTAGTTAATACAATATATTCCATTTTGTATTACAGTAAACGTTGTATCGGTCTAAAATGAGCACTCCATTACAATCAGGGTTCAACAACAAAAAATAATTTCGAAATATATTCAACACTTACAAAAAACACAGTTAAGAAACAAGTGCCTGGCCAGGACCTGACACCAATATTAATAAACATTTTATAATAAATGTTAATAAATCATAATCATAATGGAATCAGCAAAAAGAAACAGAAAGAATAACATAATTTCAAAAAATAAAATAAAATACAGCAAATAAAATATTCCAAAAATGCCTTTCAATATCAATATCGAGTGACAAAGAACAATAATTCACTAACTGTATCGTGACATTCTCTCTCTTAGTGAAGCTTCTGGCAGAGTATTTATTCACAGAGTAGGTCACGAGAGTACACCTCATGTGATCATAAATTTAAATACTCTTCTGCTACATTGATAGTATCTGTACGTCACCGCTAGAAAAGCTAATGTCTGTTTCATCATACACACACATATATATTTACTCAAAACTCAAACAACTATGGAGAAGGTAAGTTAGCGTTTTAATGCAACTAAAAATTCATAAATAAACTAAAAGATAGAAGGAAATACTAAATGAACGATAAACATACCCATAGTCATAAAAAAATAGAACTTGCTATCTCACAACGTTTAGCTAAGTATACGATAACTGTTGTTCTTTCTTTAGTCCAAGAGTAATACGCCGAGATCTTTATTAATTAGAAGCTATTTTTACGCTTTACTTGTGTATTGTTTACGTATTTGTATAGCTTAGAATTTGGTACACAAATTGAGTCTACTAACTTCATTAGAACGTCATTTTCAACAAACTTCTATTTTTTGATAAATATTGATTTTTGTTTTTACAAAAATGGCTTTCTGGAAAAAAAAAGGATATTTGGTGCTGAATCTCTTTACAGTTATAAATGACTTGACAAACCTCGCTGCAGGAACAGACAACGTTTGCTTAATGAAGTAGTTAGGTATGTGAGCTAAGCACAGCGGGCATGTGTGTCGCTTCGAGGGGTAAGAAGAGCGCACTAACTTGATTAGCGAATCATTATCTGGAAAATTTTTCTTATTTGAGAAAGCAGGGAATTATCAGTTTAACGAACTTCTACTGGATGTTTCGAAAAAAAATCAAAAACTCTCATGACATAGGGATAAATGATTCTAGACAGCTATGTACAGAAAAAGAAAGAAGCAGAGATATTTACGCGAACTGAGTTTGTGTGTTAATAAATATACATAGGATGAGCCCCCCCCCCAGTGGCACAGCGGTATGTCTGCGGACTTACAACGCTAGAAACCGGGTTTCGATACCCGTGGTGGGCAGAGCACAGATAGCCCATTGTGTAGCGTTGTGATTAACTTTAAACAGACAAACAAACAAAACAAACATAGGATGAACGATAGAGGGCCAACATATATATAATACTGTAATAAGGAAAAGATTCGACGAAAAAAACGAAAGGAAAGTGAAACGCATTGCGATATGCTAAAAACAAATGTATATATATATGTACAATTTCTTTAAGTTGAACTCGGTATCATTTTTTAACTCATATAATTAAGCCAAAATTTATCAAACCTGTAGCTGAAGGGAACAAACAAAAAAGTCCTGGTTTAAATATGTGACAAACAATAGTTAGTTAAGCAGGTAAATTATGTTATTATTTAATTTCTGTAGTGCATAGTGGTGTATAGAAGACATATTAATACCAGAAATAAACAACCTTATAACATCAAAATGTTGTTTTTATTTAATTAGATTCTCAACGTTTCGCTTTGCAGCTGCTTCTTCAGGAGCGTTAACTAAAACACAAACCATAACTGACAGTACAAAGCTTCAAATAAAGCTGCAAAGAGAAACCTTGAGTGTCTAATTGAATAAAAACAACATTTGTGTGTTATATGGTCATTTATTTCTAGGTAAATTATGTTAACACTATTTGTCTTTGCTATTCAGTATCTCTAAAAATGGTTTAAATAGTTTTCGTGTTACAAACAGAAACATTTATTACCACGACATGTTTAGAAAGTAAGGCAGATCGTAAAGGAGAAAAATGAACTTGGTATTGGTTATATGATCTTCTCTGACAGCTAAAGCGATTCGAAACTCCGCACGAACGTCAATTGTTCTGGTTTTATGAGTCAATATCTTTCGCCAGCTGAGATAGCCATTCTTCGCCTCGTGCAGGATGCTACCAAGATTAATAACTCAACAGAAAAAAAAAGTAAGCCAAACACAGGTAGGCCTTGATGGGGAATGGTGGTCTACGTCCTTTTATAGCAAGTAGAACAATATCAAGATATCTTTTTTTTTTTCTGTATTGTATCTATACTTAAAAACAAACAAACAAAAAACATGGCTATTTCGACTGAAATAGCCGTGTGGATGATGTTTACACACGAAGACTAATATCCTGATGGTTTCTATCGTTAGCAGGGGAAAAAAGTGAAATGACATTAACCGTCCAGTTTGCTGTGTAATTAGCCTTTTTACCCTGATATAACATCGGCCAGTGGCTTAGTGGTAAATCTGAAGGCTTATAACGCTAAAAACCGGGCATAGCACAAATAATCTTTTGTGTAACTTTGCGCTTAACAACAAACAAACGAACGTTGATAGAATAAGGATAATATTGATCAATTAGGGCTAAGCAAAGCTTTAGTTCAAATCGTCGGCTAGGGAAAAATAACAAACCAAGTGTAAATAGCATGTGGAAAAAGAAGAATAAGCATAATAATGACTGATGATGACTTAATAATGACTCAATGATGCTGAGGCATTGTTGTTGTTTTTAAAAAAGAATTACATCCATTTTAGAAAAGCAGTTTGAAAATTAAAATGTTTTTTAGACAATCTTTCAGGAGAAGAAATAAAATAAACACTAATATTTTATTTCGTTCTTCTAGCTTAATCAGTCATCAAAACATGTTTCACACAACATTTTTGTTAGCTAATTAGAATGGGTTTATTGGAACTTTTAACTATATAAAGGATTTTGTATGCTTGACTCTTCTAAGAACAATCGACCTTATTCATAAGGAGATTCTTAGTGAAACTTTGTACTGAGGTTAACAGCTAACAAATGAATGTGGGTGCTAAGTCAAAGTTCAGTAAATAACCACCACTGCTACGCAAATAGAAGTATACACGTATATATTCTCCTACCCAATACATCAACGGAAGTCTGAAGGCTAACACTAAAAACCGGGGTTTGATACGTGTGGTGGGCAAAACAAAGATAGCATATTGTGTAGCTATGTGCTTAACAACAAAACAAACATCAAAACACACACATATATATATAGGCACATGTGACCGGTAGATGACCGTAGATATGGAATATGGATTATCACCACAGTTACACAAATAAAAATAAACATACCTGATTGATAAATGACCGTACATACTATATATATGTATCAATTTCCATTTAGTGACCATTACTGTTACACAAACATAAGAAGGCCTACTCGACTGATAGATAACTATAGATAGTGGACAAGGATTAACTTCCACTTAATGGTCACAGAAGTACTGGACATTTGTTAAGTTTATTTTAAGAAACACCACTCTTGCAAATGAAAATTGTTATCAGTGTCTGGCAGATGAACGTCGATACTGGAAACTCAAAACTCCAGTAAAAAAAACTGCAACACTTACATTCTACACTTACATGTTTTTTATAGAATGTATTATTTGTTTGTTTGTTTTGAATTTCGCGCAAAGCTACACGAGGGCTATCTGCGCTAGCCGTCCCTAATTTAGCAGTGTAAGACTAGAGGGAAGGCAGCTAGTCATCACCACCCACCGCCAACTCTCGGGCTACTCTTTTACCAATGAATAGTGGGATTGAACGTCACATTATAATGCCCCCACGGCTGAAAGGGCGAGCATGTTTGGTGGGACAGGGATTCGAACCCGCGACCCTCAGATTGCGAGTGGAGTGCCCTAACCACCTGGCCATGCCGGGCCGTAGAATGTATTAAGAAAGAAGTTTGGAAATAATTTAGCATAAATGACACCAATCCTTTAAAATCATGTTTTATTGATATTTTACAAGTATATAGAATTCCTAAGAACTTACGAATTAAATTAAAGAAGAATATGCTATAATATAGTAATTACTCCTTCACCTGCAATAAACAGTGCCGACGAAGCCTTTTATCCAATACCAGTGCTCATCAGACCGGCTGGGATAAAACAGACTTAGTAGTGGTGTAGTAGCTGTTTATATTATCAATTTTCACGAAGAACGACTGTTATAGTGTGATATATTAAGTAACTGAATTGTAATTATTATAAATTCTATTTACAAAGTTTTGTCATTTACAAAATTAATTTTAGGGCAAGGATTATTTAGGGCAACAATATATTATTTGTTTATTTCTAACACCGATTGCCTATAAGTAAGGTTTAGAGAAATATAATTTATAAATGTTCTTGTTTTTACAAGTGTTACAGTTAAAAGTATATTTTTTGTACGTTTCAATCTGTCTCGTATATATTCTAATGCGTTGGTTTACCTTTGCATAATTACGTAAGTCAAATGACATTTTATTTAAAAATTGAGACTACCTAGCATTAACAAACTCTTTAACATGAAACATTTAAAAAAACAAACGATAAACCAATGATTCTCTATACGGATATTTGAAGACTACGACATGTACGTTTTAAAATAGTTTCCCAATATTATCAACGGGACGAGTGTGGCCTAGTAGTAGCTGGCTTGCATGTCGTAGGGTCCAAGGTTCGAGCCGCAATATGCTGCTGAACACGCTCCATACTTCCAGCTGTGGGTGCATTATAAAAATGAAACTCAATCTCACTATTTGGTTAAGAATAGTCGTGTAGACGGAGAGAATTGTTGACTGGTTGTTCCTCTACCTGGTTAACAGTTCTAAATTAGAATCGACTGTACCTGAACCTTTAGCTCGTGTAACGTATAAGACGTCATTCAGGTTAAGAACACTAATGTCAAAATATTTTGTGCAATTTGTTTTTATCTTTACTATCATTTTAAATTAATTCTTTTAAAAAACAAAGCTAAAAAACACCAAGGAACATATAATTTAACAGCTACGTACTTGAAGACAATATTTTAGCGACTTGCTTTGTACTTAATGAATGAATGAATTTGGACAGGAGTGAAATAATTCAGGCCACTGACGAAATAAGTTTATTTCAATAAAACCTTCTAAGTATTTGATAGGCTTGTTTTTATTGGGCAAACATGAATACACACAAACATTGAATAGGAAATCATAAACAGATTGATTTATATTGATCCTTTTTCAGATGACGCTTTTATTATGTTCAATTGTTAGTAGTTTGGATAAAGTTTTGAAATGTTCTTTTTTAGTAGAATAAATCCTAACATCTTTCTCTCTATATTTCGTAGGGCTGGTTTTTACCGCTAGGCGACTTCTCTGTCAATAATTTCTTAGAAAAGATTAAAATATCTAGTTGAGAAACTTTGACATTGTTTTGATCGACTGTTTATTTCTTTTTATATAGAAAACTAAGAGACAAGTAATATTTAGTAATAAATTCGTTTACGAAGAGCATTCCCGAGTGAGAAATGCGTCAACAATGAGCATATCTGAGAAACTTATCGACAATAAACGTTTTCTGTGCTAAACTATTTAAATCAAGTATTTTAGAGAGAATAAAATTTTTATAATAAACGTTTTTCCACTAAGAATATAATGCTCGTATAGAAAATACTATAACTTATTATTAACATAAGATAAGTAATTTTATTTGTTAACACGTGTTTTTAAAATCTGCAAAATATTCATGTCATTGAATGCTAAAAAAGGTTGTTTTAAGCGCAACAACGATGAATATTCTGTGTTTGAAGAAACAATAATAACAAAAAAAGGAGGGTATGCTAACTACATATGACAGTGTTACTTTTCTTTTAGGACGTATTCAATAGGGCTTTCATTAAAACTCAAAAAACTGATGTTTTTTTTGTACGCATAAGTCGAAATATGTTTTTCCAAACTTATATAAATTAGCATAAAAGTCAAGCAGGGAATTTAGATATTGGTGTAGTGTCGTAAAATAATATGTAAAGAAAAAAATTCTAAAGTAATGTTTCAAATAATTATCCCTAGTTTCTTTTAGTAACTGGGAAAAATTTTGAAAGTAACACAATATTGAAATTACACATCCTTTCAAAAATTAACTATTTTTTATTGTCCGCCATGTGGCTTTGCTATAAAAAGAAACAAACTTTTATTGTATAAATATTTCACTGAATATTTACCGTAAAGTAAGATGTGTTTTAATCCTCGGGCATTTTTCTTCCAATTCTATTTTTATTTTATCCTCTTGAATTTCTGAGAAAGCACCCCAAGAAAGAATATTTACAGAGGAAAGTAACTTCAATATTTTGCCTTATAATACATTACTTATTAATTCAGTTTTTCTTCAAAAAAATATCATGTCTTCTCCACGACTGTTATTTTGGAAATAATAGAAATAAGCATTAAACCAGGTTAGAATCACATTAACTTGTTAAAATAAACGGTTAAACACCCAAACCTTTAAAATATCTTTTAACAAGTCTCTTAAAACGATTATCTTGAAACAATGTCTATTTTAAGAAGACCACATGTTTTAGACATTATTGGGCTTTTTCAGTGGTACCCTTATATTGTTTTTTTTTAATCTAATATTACCAGTTCTAAGAAAGTAAAGATCAAAATATGTTTACAGAAATACTACACAGCTCGAGACAACTAGTCGCCATGATAGTATAAAGTTGACACACAATTTGTAGCAGTTTCTAGATAAAATGAATTCAAATTTACTAGCAGACATGATAATATTGATTCAAGCTCAACAAGCTGTTTTCATGATAACACTGACTTGTTTTAAATGCAAAATCACATCAAATACTTGCCGTTTAATATCTACCAATAAAATACGCAAGTACCATTTTCAGCGTTATACTAACCCAGCGTAAAAGATTCATATCTAGTTACTAATGTCAATGGTCCCACAATGTCAACGGTACGATTATGTCTAAGAGTTAATTTTTAACACAAGGGAATATATCTATATAACTTTATAGACCTAAGCAAGAGGATTATGAATTGGGAAAATGTTATCGTAATTATTAATTCTCTATTAAGATATGTTAGTTTATATTAATATGTAGACGTTATCAAAGTTCTATAGCATACTCTTGAACGTAAGTAATTTCTTCCTTGCAGAGCTTAACGCAACCTTCAATTTAAACACGCTTGTGAAAATATCCACTGCTAGTGAGAAAAACAAGAACAACAACGATATATTGTGATCATTCTTTTTCTGAACACGATACATGCCATACCCATTTTGTTATATATACAGTATTATTTTAATGTCCGTTTTATATTCTACATTATTGTTTTAAAGCATTTCTAGAAATAAGTTAAGTTAAAAGTGTTGAATATCTTCTATGTTGAACTTGGTGGCTTTCAATGGCTTCTCTGAGAACAGAAAATATGGCTGGTTATTAGAACTGGTCACTTGTTATGTTCTCGATATACTTATTGCGATAAACGATTTATCTCTCAAGAATATTACCGTTTGCTTAAAAGTCAACTTTCTCTGTTAATATTCACAGCAATATTCCTAATATGGATCAATAAATCCGAATTAGCCAACTTTATTCTAAAATAATACTTGAGAATTAATCAGTTACCCGAAGCTTTCATAAGTGTTGCACTGTATAGCCGAGAACCATTTTTGTTTTTCTGTAGCAGAACAAGTAAAAATATGAAAAAAAAACTTTAGCAATTGATTTATTGATTCTTGAAATTGGTTTTTCGGAGAGCACTTAGCTTTTTGTGTACAAAATGCAATTAGTTATTTATTTTATTATCAGTTTCTGTTACTATATAGCAACTATTACTAGCAACTAATTCCGTTAGCCCTTGGTTCCTAGTATTGTGATTGAAACAAACAACTGATTTCGAGAGTATTCAGTTCCTATCGTTGTGAATAGAACTACTCATTCGTTCGAAATAGTTTCTACGTTCTGATGTCAAGTGCAGAAGTATTTAGTTCCTAGTGATCTAAATGTAAGTAGAGGATCATTACTAAAATAGTTAGTTCTAGCGTCCTAAATGCGGTTTCGTAACCTAGGGCTCACTGTAGAAGTGCTCAGCTTCTATCATTCTAAATGTAACTAGGAGCTCATTTCGAAAGTACTTAGCCCCTAGTGTTCTAATGATGACTTATTCAGGAAATAGCTTTTTTGACAGCCGAAATTATTCTTTACATGATATGCGTAATTAGTCAGTGGATCCACTATGTAATGGATTACAAATGTATGCTCAGGTATAAAAATTTGAAGACGGATTATGAATGGGAATAAAATTCATCAGTTTTATTCTTTCTATGTGTTATTGAAATGTGACCGAAACTTTTGAAGAAAAGTTAACATTTTTCAGCCTGCAACAACAAAAAAATTACGAGATAAAGTGAATCCTAGTAGATTTTTTAAAAGTTGGTCTCGATATTTTTCACCTCGGTGTTGCACATAATAAATAAATAAAAATAAACGAATAAGAAACCGTTAGTAGAAAACAAAGTGTTAGTCTTATACCACAAAGCATAATGTTAGTAGAAAACAAAGTGTTAGTCTTATACCACAAAGCATAATGTTAGTACGATAAAAAATATTTCCATGTAAGTCTTCATTAGATAGTTTACATGGCGTCTCATGGTTGAACGACTCTACCATAATACGTCGCGTGTTAGTCTTATACCTCAAAGCATAATGTTAGTACGATAAAAAATATTTCCATGTAAGTCTTCATTAGATAGTTTACATGGCGTCTCATGGTTGAACGACTCTACCATAATACGTCGCTGGCCTGTCGATGTCCATGTAAGTCTTCATTAGATAGTTTACATGGCGTCTCATGGTTGAACGACTCTACCATAATACGTCGCTGGCCTGTCGATGCATTATGCTTTGAGGTATAAGACTAACACTTTGTTTTCTTAAATAGTAAAACGTGTGCTTCATTTTCACAACCGGTAACTAAAAAAATGTAAACAACCCCATAATAAAACTTCAACTTTATAGCCCATTTCCATTTCCAAGCTACATATTTATTCATCCTGGACAGTTCTGCACAAGGAAAATTTAAGAAAATAAATTACGCTCATTGAAAGTGACAATAACAAGCTTAATGATGATCATCATGGTTTTGCTGCTTTGTTTGTGGACTAAGAAATATGTGATGTGCTGTTGATATCTTTTTGAAAGAATGCAGTAAGTTTTGGTAAAAGATGGAGACTTAATTTTCGATCAGAGGTAATTTGTGATGTATTCATTTCGTTTTGAAAGTATACGAACTGAAGTAAGAATAAACGTTTCTGAAGCAGGAACGGCATTTTTTAGAAGACACAGCGTATTAATGATAGGCTTAGACATTTAACGACCTCTACACTGTAACTATACTGTAACAATTTGAAGTCTCGTACACTAATTATAGTAGTAGTTATTAACATTTATGTTGACATTTTTCTGTGATTTATAAAGTGTATTCTGCAAAAATATCTACGGAGAAAATGATATCTATGTACTGAAAAGTAAAATAAACCCTTGAAATACAGAGTAAAAAAGTAAAAATAATATAAGTAAAAAAACGTATTTGTCATCCATTACGTCTCTCAATCAAAGTCATCTATCTTCTGTAAATGGAGGTTTCTTCGAACATATTTCCTACGATGATTATGTTCGATAAGAGAGCAGCGACCGGTTGGATTCACAAGTGGTACTTTAGTTATACTGTAGAAAATAACTTCGAAGATCCTTTGTGTTAACACTATACTCAGTTTCAAATATTGAGCTTTACTCCATATATTTCACTGTTTGGTGGAATACGTTTGTCAAAAACGTGAAATTGTAATATAGCTATACGTTCCTAAATATTGTCTATCCTGTTAAAGTTTTCTACTGTTGTAACCATCTTGCATGTCTGATTATTCCTCATATAACAATACATCGGTCGGATGAAAATTTCATCATCCAGAAAGGCTGTCTATCTACGTCACAGTATCTCTAAAATAGTGCCCACCTTATCCTCTTTGAAGCTATCTGATATATGTGTCATGATAAACTCTTCTTTCCAATAATGGGACGATAGTAAAGCCAACATCTTATTCTGTTTGCTTCATCTGTGTTTTTTATGGCTTCTAGGATTAAGTCATAGTGTCATCAGGCCTGTTTCATGTACGTATACTTACTTTCACAGTATAATAAGTCATAGTGTCATCAGGCCTATTGCATATACGTATACTTACCTGTATATTTACATGTTAACAAATGAATTATACAGTATTTTTCGAAAGAGTTTAAACTAAACGAAAAGGTTTTCAAACAAGGTAATTTCGTGCTGTTGTATTTATAATTGATATTCAGCTTGCAAGCTGAAACACGTCTCCAATTGTGTTTAGTGAAAGAAAAAAGTTTCTGGTGGAAATCTGTCATGATTGTCTTTTTTTCTTCTTACATAATCAAGATAAACACTCCTGTGCTGAAAACCAATACATTCTGTAAGATATCTATGTTGTGCAAAATAATGTGAAAATAAATATGTATAACTCGGTCTTGTCACGGTACTGAATATAAATCTATTTAGTTCCTTAGTTGTTATACAGATAGACACTGGAAACCTTGGCCTCTTTTCATATACTTCTTAATAAGTCATTGTTAGGTAAGTTGGTGACATGTAAAAAATGGTGGAAGAGAACTTCAACAGTGAGGGCGACATTCACACTTGATGATAAACATAACAGGCTTCATCATCACATCTGTTGTTGATTCATCCCTGTAGCATTGAAAAGGAACTTCGACTGTAGTGGATAGCTTGGGCGTACAACAGTCTTTTCCTGAGCAATAACCACAATACTTGGGACGATAGCGCTTAAGACTGATACAGTTGTGACCATCGCTGAGATGGATGAAGTCTGGATTTCGGACTGTAGCACGACAGTGTTGATGGTGCTACAAGATTTGAAGAGATTATAAGGTAAAGCATACATACATTTAATAACATACCAATTTAGTTTACAATCTGTTTGTACCTTCTTCATAGTAATGAGAGACCACTGCGTTTTGTTATCGTATACCTCTCTATTAGGGTTAAATTTAACGTACACAACACTGTGAATCACTCATTCCTAGTGTCGGAAAATACACTCTGTCTTATATAATCAACGATAAAATTAATTATATGCATATACTAGTTACGTATTTTGTTAAACATAAGAAACCAAATCATAATGATTGACAAGCATATTGTATATATATATAAATAGCCTAAATACCTTATTGGCAAAGGTAGCTCGTCATATTAATGAGCAGTTGAAAGGTAAATCTTAATAAAGACGGCGGTAAGCTATTAAACTCACTTTTTTTAATTAAGTTTTTACGTAAATAATTAATACTGAAATAAAAACTTGAGAAATGTTTTTGGTGAAGATTAGAAGTTGTGATCTAGATCGACAAACCTTGACCAAAACAGGCAATTTAAATAACTGAGGAAACAGATAAAATAGATGATGCTCTTAACACTAAGTAAAGAAATTACTACAGACCTTGTTAGTTGAACAAACATATAACGTTCAATATTATATAACAATAAATAAAATATCTAAAATATATCAGAAAAACTCAAAGTATAATATTCATCGAAGAATGAAATAAAGTTCATGTTTGATCAAGTACCCAAACAAACTTTACCAAAAGTTCATCATATCAGTATCAGATAATATCTAATTCCTGGTTCATGATGGACCTTTTGAAAAACAAAAATAAAAACTAATCCTATCGAAAATTTATTAACATCAATAGTCTTAAAATAAATTCTAAAATGCAATAAAGGAGCCAGGCCGACATATTTTAGGTATTGTAAACATAATTTCAATTTCTTTCGCAAAATGAATTTTTATTCCCAGTCGATAATTTCTAGCTTATTTCAGGGACTGAGTTGTGTAGTTCTCTGTTGTGTTGAGGACAGCTAGTTTTTAATAGTCAGTTATGTAAGGTTACTTCAAGAAACACTTTATTGGAACTGTGATATAATAAACTATTAGGCTTATCGAATATACAAATGAAATAAAAAGGAATAATCCGTAATGTATCGAACATACAAAATCCAGAGAGAGTGAGAACGGAGGATTAAAACATAATCCGAACGAAACGAATTCTATTCTATTTAGCACTCGTAGAAAGGGAACGCGACAAAACTGAATGCAGAAAACAACATTTTTTTTAAAGCATCACAATGAAGTTTCGTATTTTCCAATGTTTAACGTGCTGATAGAAATTAGTGATTTTTTGTTTAAAATAAATAAAAGGATGAAATAAAAAATATACAATTTAACACGTTGATAATCGAATTTTCTGGTGTCATAACGTACATATGCAGTTGTTGTTAACACGTTGAATCTCGAGCTTTCTAATGTTGTAACGTGAAAACAAAATGATTGATTTTATTTACAAAATTAAAATAACGTTATCAAAACCTAAAATGTTGAAATGAATCTTCCCTTACTGTATTTTACTGATGTTTCTACAATGGGTTCAAAATGAAAACTTTCTATAGCTTATTTAAAGAGTAGATTTTATCCAGAAATCTAAATAGAAAGAAATAACATCCTAGATGTGGTCACCTCGACCAAAACTTTAAAGAATTTATATGCTTAAAATTTCTCAGCTTTATTTGGGTTGCAAGAAAAAAAAAGAGACGCTTTAATGCTTTGATAATGAAAACAATTCATGAAGATATGTAAACATAAAAGGATTAAAAATGTATTTCAATGTTTATTTTATCCTTAGATGTTTAAGGCAATTGCAGTGTAAAACGTTGTATAATGTTGTAAAGTCTTTTTCATTGGCGTTTTCTTTCTATTTGGCGTATAAATAACACAAGTATTGTATATTAGTTTTCTTTTAACATTGTGATCACGCCTTCCGTTTAAGTTCACAACCACTAGTTTACATGAAAAACTCACAAAGCTATATCCAAAAATGGGCATTTATGATGTTGCAAATAAAGCAACTGAAATGTATAACCAAACCGATCCCAGTAAACATGCGTAACAATGGAATGAACAGTGTATTTAATGTTAAATAATACAATACTTTTTGATGGTTTTAGAATATTGGTGTTTGAATAGTCTTGAAGTTTTTAACTAAGCAACATTTTAAAAACAGATTCTAATATCTTCACTCTTCTACTCTTGTCTTCAAAATATAAAACTTTTATGATATCTACCTCTATGGCTATAGCTAATTGTGTTTTAATGCCATATTGCCCGTTTTCTACGACTGCAAAATTAACAATATATTTTCATTATTTGTATTATACGAGTTATTGAAGGTTTTTATTACTATACCATTAAAAAAAAACACTACATATCACGTGGACTGATACCATACTCACTCGTCTACTGCGAGAGCTGCGATTGGATGTAACATCACCAATTGCATGGTTACAAGGTTTCAACTGACACAAACGAGTCTCGTTTTTCAATTCACAATCGTCGTTATCGTTGGTTAGTCTTCTAGACGAGCCTATGCCACATGGTATTGAACATGGTGTCCAATTGGTAGAATACCGGTTACACGTCACTTTTATATCTGAAAATGTAACATTTCTGTAAATCACACTTGCTATTTGTTTTAATGAATATCTCTTACAAATAAAAATAAAATAAAATTTAAAAGAAGAATTGCAGTTTACCACATAGCAAGTAGTGCAATATTTCACACTTAAAAGTTCTTATCACACTTCTAATGGATCACAAATACATCAACAACGTTCAACAGGTAGACGGTACCAAACTAAATATATCACGATTAACTTATTTTCTAGTTGTTTTCTTGAGCCATTCAGATCTTCCAGTAAGAAATTATTACCAATCGAGCTTTCTTAGAAGGAGGAACTTATTCAAAGCATTTCATTGGACATCGGCTTACTTTGAAGGGAAAAGAAAATTCTAAGGGTTGCCTATGAAATAGGTTATCTAGCTTTGGGCTTTGGTACGTTATATTTATAATATACCTGGTATATATTTCAGATTTGTTGAAAAATTCACTTTCCCCCCACAAAACACATTACTTTCATTCCATGCCAATTAAGTTATCATCAATACCAGTGCGAATATAAACAATCCTATTAGCTATATGATTTTGGATGACCCAACAACAAAAACGAAATGTCCCAAGCTGTTGGAAGTTTTTAAGGATCGCTAATTACGAATAAACTAATAAAGTTAGATCATATTCTTAATGGCTGAGAATTAAAAACCTAAACAGATACAAATGAGCTGTGGCCATGTGCTTGAAACATGTAGTGTAAAATAACATGCATTGTGATCTTAAATTTAAAAAAGGCCAGATAACTTTTAATGATTAAAGATGAAACAATCAGGGCGAATAACTCGTAAAGTAAATATTTAAAGTAGAAAAATCAATAACGAAATAATTCGAAAGCCTTATTCCTAAACTTAAATAAGTGTTGATTCAGTTCTGAAATACTCCTCGATTGAGACTCCCAGAAAGGGTTTTTGTGTTTATATAATATACTTTCTCTTGGACCTATACAACCACCTACCTGGTGACCTGTGAAAAGACAGGTTCGTGGTGATTAGTTGGGCCTGGGCCACTCTACTTTGCCCTATAATATATGTAGACGGATGGCCCTGCGGTGGCTTAACCACAATCGACTAGTCTATTCAACTTGATAGAAGTAAACTGAGCACTGAAGATGTATTCTCTTTACGGGCGTATCAGACAACATGTCCAATGTTATTGTTTCGATATAGTTCCCATGAAATACTGTTCTGAATACACTGCCCATGTTTTGACAGTTATAACACACCCTTATAGGACTTCATGGTGGATGGAGCCATTAGTAACTGGATTTTCTCTCCTTTTCTCATTTATAAAAAAAAACTAAGAACGAGGTAATAATCACGCCCAGATAACTCTGATAAGATACCACCATCTCCTCAACCTCTTGTACCTTGGTTTCTGATTTTGCATAATTTTTCAGAAATATATCTATCTTTTTATTTATTTATTTTTCATACGAAAGGGTATAGAAAGGATTGCTGGCACTACAAAGTCAGTAAAGAAACAAATATATGGGGTCCTGCTGGTCAAAACAAAATGACCTCAAGAGAGTGAACTCCTGAGGATGACGTTGCAACATGTAGAGTCGTCAACATTTTGAAGGCCATAGATAGGCCTAAATAAAATGTTTTTAATTGTGTACCAGTTTAACGTTGAATATTATTTATGATTTTAACTTTATACACAAGTGCCAAAATACTATAATTAGAATGAACTCCTTTTGAAAGCGAAGGTCATCTCTTACAGTACGTTGAGAGATATGATCAAGAGTAACATTTTTAATATCCCGTATTGAAGACTATTGCTGAATTATCTAGTTAAGGATATCAGCTGTTAAACGAAAGTCCACTTGGAAGAATATAATATATGAGCTGATTATAGTACTAATTTTATTTTGCTACACCACCTGTCAATGTAAAATGCACGATTAGGCTATATGTTCTAAACTTTTTCCAATGTTTTTAGAGGTATAAAAAAGCGTTTGGTCTGGTCCCTTTTTATGCACGACATATCTAAGTTTGTGGCCAAAGAAATATATCATGCTCTGGCATTGCATTGTATGTAATTATAGAAAAACAACATTATTTTATAAACAACTAGCCGGGTTACCCATTCTACATGAGAGGGACATTTAACTTTACAAACTAAATACTATATTTAATTACCTAATAACGCGTGTTATGTCAGCTTATTGATTACTTGATTCCCCTTCTTTACACTTCGACCACTCTTAGTGCAACAAACTAGTATTTTGTACTTGATTTCCTTTGCAGGTCAATAATTTATCATTTCTCACTCAAGCCTTGGCTTTGGCTAGGCCACTGTGTTCTTATTGCTGCTGTCGCCTTAGATTCACAGTCTGTACTAGATGCAGACAAAAGGACCATAAAAGCAATGGGTATCAACCAGAATCACACAGCAAAATGAATCCCACCTCTCGTATTTTAGATCATGTCACAAAGTTATTTGAGGGAAAAAAGAGGTTCCAAAAACAAAACTATTTTCATAGTATCATTTACCATGAGGCAAGGAAGATGGTTACACGTCTGATACAGCACAGTTATGATACTGTACTTTGTTCCATTGCTTCTGTGTGGATGCAAACATATCCAAACACATCAGGTTTATCATCTTTCACGGACAAACAGGTGAATAAATTCATATCTATTACAGTTAGTTTCATTATAGCAGGTTGTGTGATGGATGGGTTTATGGAGGAGACACATATTGGTTGACCAGCATATCCCTCCTATGCCAATGCAGCAGACACTTCACAATACACAACGGATTTTAAATATTTCCATAGCCCAAAAACTGAGTGATAAAGCTCTTCATCTTTATCAATTTTGAATATTAGACAGTTTTAGTTGAGCTGCTTATCACATCATCTCAAGGATGCAGGCCAATTTGAACACCTATTCCCCAGTAGTGGTAAGTCTTAAGGCTTATAACACTGAAAACTGGGAACTGATACTCGTGATGGGCAAAGCGCAGATAGTACATTATGTAATTTTGCGCTTAGCAACAAACAAACAGACGTTGAGCAGATAGCGCGCTCTGTTGACTACTTCAGATGAATATGGATTTATATTCCCTATAATTTCATTGGTATATCTACCAAGAACTATTTCTTTATGACGAATAATATTTATGTTATTGATACTTAAACACCCCAAGACACTTTCCAATAGCTCTGTATATTTTGATCTTAAAAAGGCTTATCACACTATGAGGAAGTTAGATATTTTATGGTTTTGTTATTTGTTAAATTTAGCACAATGATGCACGAGGGATATCTGCGCTAGCCATCCTTAGTTTAGCAGTGATAGACTAAAGCGAAGGCATTTACTTATCGCTACACAATACCAACTCTTCTCTTGCACCTATGGCCTCAAAATGCAGAGCGGTAAATGGACACAAACCATAGTGCCTCAGATCAACAGTTCAGAACGCTGATCACTGGGAAGTATTAGTATTCTTTGGCTTGAAATAGTCGCATGCAACGGCTTCAAGTGACACTTTGTAATTGAAAATCCTAGGTCGTATTTTGTAGGCCGGAATCTTTACAGTAGGTGTCTGTGACTTATTTATGACCATAAATTTCGACAATAAAGAAGGAGCACACAGTCCACTTGTTTTAAAATGACAAATCAAAACAAGTCAAACGTATATAAAAATGTTCGTTACACTGTTGGTTATCACAGTTGTATCCAGAACTTTAAATAATTGTCTCTATTTCATCAACGTCCACAGAGGCTGGTTCAATTACGTTAGACAATTGACAAGACGAATTATTCTTCTCTGCTCTGTTATGGCAGTACAATTTGTGATATTTTAACTTTAAAAATCGCCACAAAAAAACTCTTTATCGCTAAACTCACAATCACGCAGTCTAGATCTAAATAATAATCTTTCGACGCGTATTTATGTTCCGGCAGAAGTCTAGAGCATTCCACGCAATACTAGATATTCTGATGCAATAATACTCAATTAGAACAACGAGAACATTTCAGAAAGTAACATGACAACAGTTGATGAGGAGCTTCATCGATGGAAGACAAGATGGCTTTTTATACCTTTCCAGGATATGCCTCAGATACTGGCTGTTTCCTTAAAAGCGTGCTTCAGTGTACCAAATATCTTTATGTTACTGAAACTCACTGCCATTAAGTTCATGTTCATATGAACGTTCGACATCTGTTCTCCGTCAATTGAATAATTACCTGAGTTGTACACAAACCGAAGAAAGACTGAGTGATCTAG